>NC_064282.1:48276638-48324484 GCF_019186545.1 Solanum stenotomum
AACCTCTAACAACTGAGATGGACGTCAGGACAAGACCCACGACATCCTAATGAACTAGAATATTGAAAACAATAAAAAAGGGGATCCTCCGAAAGCAAGATGGCTCACCAACAACTCTAAAGATCAACTGGATCAACGATGCGCTGGATGTTGATCCTAATTACATGTATCTGCATCATAAAAGATGTAGGCCAAATGGCATCAGTACATTGAATGTACGAGCATGCGAGGGGAATTCTAAAACAATACATAAGCTTGAAAGGAACTGAAGGAACATACCTGGTCTCAACTCAACTCATTTCAATATAAAGCAATAATATAAAGCAGTATAAAGAAAAGCTATAAAAACATACGTATAACAACTTTGTGTATTGAAGAATACAATAGTAACTCAATTTGTATGCAAGGATACAATATAAACTCTGTGTGTATATGAAAAATACAAAATAACTCTGCGTATATAAGAATACAAAATATCTCTGTGGGAGTTTCTCTAACCGAAAACCATCACTATGAGCTATGTGATGATACAACGTTTTGTCTCACTCTGTCAGGCCATCCTATACCTTGCCGAGGGTATAGAACCTAACTACTAAGTGGATCCACTAGTCTATGCTAAAAAGAACTAAGAAATCATCTAAAAAGTATGACCCTTTTCTACCCATGTTGGCTACACGGTTTATGGAGACCATGAATTATCTGAACTCAGCTTGTCCCCAAATCGGTGCTCAATACTACTCCCAAAATGTAACTAGCTCATATGTTTAAAAACATAACTCTTTCTGTGGTTTGAGATAATTGCTCAAAACTACCCCAAGGGCTCTCTTGGAAATCAGTGTTTCCTCTCTTGCTTAAATGTGAAAACATTTACTCTTTACTCAAAAACTAGCTCAAAGACTCTTTTGGAAATCAATGTTTCCTTTCTTGTTTAAATGTGAAAGCATTTACTCTTTGGGAATACATACTCCCATATACTCTTTTGAAGAAAATGAACTTCATTCGCTACTCTGTACTCAACTCAAAACTCAAGTCTTAAAACAAATTTAAAGCATTTGCAAAAGACTTTTGAAAAGACTCTAAGAACTTCTCTAGACTTGGCTCTTAACTTTCCTTGAATTTGAATTATGGATTCAAGGTTATGATTAATGTTTATGGATGATCTCATAATGTTTAGACGTACCTTAGAGTGTAGAAATAAATTAGAAAACATAGGTACGATTCAAGGGAACTTGAACGGAAATAAGTGGGAAAGGGTAGAGGACCTGGCGACCCTGGCGTACTAAGTAGCGCAGGGCGCCAGACTTAACACTACAGAACCTGGGTTGGGGAGCACTGAGTGGCACGGCGCCCCAGAGCCCAAACTTCAGACACTGATTTGGGAAGCACTGAGTGGCGCGGCGCCCCACCCTTTTTTCCCAGAATTTTGATGAATTTTCATGTTCATTTTTCAACCCTAATTCGTCTAGATTCGATTGGTTCCTTCCCCAAATACTTAGATTCGAGTATACAAGAATCTACTCAAAAACAACCTTAAATCTCATGAAACTAACTCAAGAACTTCTCAATAACTCAACAATCAAGATCCCAATAGAAACTTCAACAAAATCCACCAAGAACTCAATTACTTTACTTTCAAGAACATAAATACACTGAATGAAATTATGATTGGCGCGTGGGTGAACGAACCCAACGCTATGTGATCTCACATACCTCGTAGGGATTAACCCTTGGCAAAATCCGTAAGTGAAATATCAAGAACGATGATGAACTTTGGCTTTTCTCCTATTTTCTCTTCTCTCAAAGCCGTAGCATAATTTTGTAAAGCGTAAACTGAACCAAATCAGTTTAGACTCTAATTAAATTACTAAAATGAATTAAACCAATTGGGTAGGAAAAAGACCAAAATACCCCTCTTAAATCCAGGTAACTTTCCATATCTAGATAACCCGACTTCGAACGGGCATATCTCCCTCATACGAGCTCAAAAATTAGCAAACTCTATGACGTTGGAAAGATAATTCAAAGACCTTTCATGTGATATCTTATGACACATCTAACTCATTCTTTACTGAGAGTTATGGTCGTTTCAAGCTGACCCAAGACTCATACTTAACATAACTTCCAATATTTCCAAATTTAATCTTTCAAAAAAGTGGTTTCTTTCTGATTCTAGTTTCTTTCAAACAGCGGGGTGTTACACTATGCTTCTGCTTATCTTTGTTATCCATTCAATATGTTTGTGATATGCTAAACTCAGGGTTAGCTTGGAGTCACTCATGATCCTAGGTCCCGTGTTACGTTTAGGGGGTAGCCTCGGATCGTGACACTGTCATAAGGTAACACACCTCCTTTGATATCTAATGAGTTATTTGTTAGAGTCTTGTTATTGTGAGAGTCAAAAATATTATCAGTTTGTCTTGTAATTGTGATATTTTTATTATTTTATTAATTTAGTCAAAAGGCACTTCTAAAACATGACCTATTATGAGTAAGAAGCAAAAGATAATCATCTTTTTTGTTTGATAATCATTTTATTTCAAAATGTGATGCTTGAGTATTAGAATAGTCATAATTTTATCATATGGACCAAATGATGGATGAAAACTTCAAATGTCGGGCAGTTAAAAAGAATAAAAGAAAATGTAAGAAGGCTAGACAACTTAGTAGTTACTTATTTTAGAATATGATGCTAAAGTTGATCACTTTGTTTTTTTATCATTTAGAAAAAACAGTGACAAAGAAAATAAGCAAACAAATGAGAGGAATAAAATACTAATTGATGAAGAAGATGGTAATCCTAGCCCTTTTGGATCTTCAAATACTGAAAAAGTAGAAGACTTTTCCTTGTTAGATCCATAATCTAGTTATATTCTGCATCAAATATTGATTTTAAAGATTTTGATCTTGAAGTTACGGATGATATCCCCTGAAAATCAAGAGGTGTTTCAGATTTGAAGTCTAATATTAATAAAGATAGAAATAAGTATAACATACTGGATCAAGAAAAATCAACTTCCTTGATGATGGTCTAACTATACCAGGTGACTTGTATGCACCAAAAGGTCTTACATGAAAGGGCAATGCATATGCAATTTGAAAAATGTTAGAACAATTAAGAGTGGAAAATGTAAACAGACTGTACAACTTAGTAGTGATTTATTTTAGAGTGTGGCGCTTAAATCTTACAATTACGATTATTTTGATCTTTTATCATATGGACAAGCGATTCAACAAGGGAAATAAATAAACAAAGAAGAGACATAAAATACTAATTGATGAAGTCTTTTTTTCTCCACAGTCTAATATCTTTCCATTCACTCGGGAAAGGATTTCCCTCTTTCGGGAAAGCCTATTCCCGAAAGAGGGAAATCCTTTCTCTCAGATCTTTAAATACTGTGATAGTGGAGGACTTTCCCTTGACAATTCCATAACCTAGTCGAAGTTATGCATCAAATACTCATTTTGAAGATTTTGATCTTGAAGTTGAGGATGACATACTTTGAAAATCAAGAGGTGTTTCAAGGTTGAAATTGAAGTCTAGAATCCAACAAACACAAAAACAAGAATAATCTCCTCATGAAAATCTTATATTTCTTGAGGAGGATCATGACAAATCAACTTTCACACTCCGATCCTACACCCCGAACGTGGCTGGCACTCGAGAACCATTGTTGGCCCCAAGCGAATCCTTGGCCTGGCTTACTTACTCAGCGGAAGACTCTAAGCATTATTACAATGATCAAATGCACTTACTCAATGGTTTAATAAAATAACTTAGAATGTTTAAAAGTCAACATTCAACTTGGCCAAAATGGCAACTCAAGTCTTAACATATGAAATGATAATGTAAAGACAACTGAACTACAAACTGTCTAACTGTCTATGAATCCTATAAAACAAAGAGGAATGTCGGGACAAGACCCCTGATCATCCTAACAATGAAATACTGAAAGCAAATGATCAAAAGAGTCTTCTGGAATACAAGGAGTCTCACCAACTGACTCTGAGTGCTCAACTAGATCAGCGAGGCACTGGATGCTAATCCTGGTTACCTGTGTCTACATCGTAATAAGATGCAGGCCAATTGGCATCAGTACATTGAATGTACACGTATGCAAGTTGGAATGCTAAACACAACTAAAGCTTGAAAAGGCTCTGAAAGGAACACTTACATTGGCTTTACTCAACTCTTGAATAATTTAACTCAATATAAAGCAATAAAACACATGCAATATATAAAAAGACTTTAAAACACTAGAAAACAACTTAGTTCGTTAAATAAAATGCAATAACAAACTCAACTTTACTCATGTAATAAAGTAATATAGTTTCTGTGAGAGATTCTCTAACCGACAACCACCACTATGAGCCTATGTGGTGATACAGCGTCTTGCCCACTCTGCCAGAACTGTCCTATACTTTGCCGTCATATAGAACGCTTAACTAAGTGGATCCACTGGTCTATGCTAAAAGCATCTTAAGGAGTCATCTAAAAAGTATGATCTTTTACTACCCATGATGGCTACATGGTTTATGGAGACTTGAGTTAATATGAACTCGCATCCCCATATCGATGCTCAATACTACTCCCAAAATACACTTAGCTCATATGTTTTTAAAACAAACTTCTTTCTTTGGTTTGAGATAATTACTCAAAACTTAGCTTAAAAACTCTCTTAGAATCGGTGTTCCCTTTCTTGCTCAAATGTGAAAACATTTTTAAACTCTTGGGAATACTTAGTTCCCTTGTAACTTTTTTGAGAAATGAACTCAACTCTTTACTCTTTACTTAACTTGAAACTTAAGTCTTAAAACAAAGTCAAAACATTTGTGAAAGACTTTTGAAAACTTTATAAGCTTCTCTTGACTTGCTTCTTAACTTCTAGACTTGACTCTTAACTCCACTTGACTTTGATCCTAACTTTCCTTGAATTGGATTATGGATTCAAGGTTCATGATATCATGTTTATGGATTATGGCTACATGGTTTATGGAGACTTGAGTTAATATGAACTCGCATCCCCATATCGGTACTCAATACTACTCCCAAAATATACTTAGCTCATATGTTTTTAAAACAAACTTTTTTCTTTGGTTTGAGATAATTACACAAAACTTAGTTTAAAAGCTCTCTTGGAATTGATGTTCCCTTTCTTGCTCAAATGTGAAAACATTTTTAAACTCTTGGGAATACTTAGTTCCCTTATAACTTTTTTGAGAAATGAACTCAACTCTTTACTCTTTGCTTAACTTGAAACTTAAGTTTTAAAACAAAGTTAAAACATTTGTGAAAGACTTTTGAAAACTTTATAAACTTCTCTTGACTTGCTTCTTAACTTCTAGACTTGACTCTTAACTCCTCTTGACTTTGATTCTAACATTCCTTGAATTGGATTATGGATTCAAGGTTCATGATCTCATGTTTATGGATGATTTCATGATGTTTAGATGTACCTTAGAGTGTTCCAATCAACTAACATAGGTACATTGCTAAGGAACAAGTACGAAAAGATGGGGAACGAATGGGGAGAAATGGCGTCCCAGGCGCGGGGCGCAGGGCGCCAGCCCTCAAAATTCAGAAACTGGTCTGGGGCGCGCTGGCTGGCGCGACGCCCCACCCCTATCCTCAGGTGTTTGACAACTTTTCTTCTCCGTTTTTCATCTATAAACCCTCTAAACTTCAATGATTCCTTCCCCAAACACTTAGAATCATTTATACCCTCAATATATGATAAATTCAAACCAAAATTACACCCGAAAACATGAATCAAATCGCAAGAAACTCCAACAACACTACCCACAAGAAATTCAAACGAAACTTTCAACAATGTTCATCAAGAACTCAATTTCTAAACTTTCAAAGACTTAAATTCACTGAATTGAATCATGGTTGGCGCGTGGGTGAACTAACCCAACGCTATGTGATCTCACATACGTCATAGGGATCACCCCTTGACGAAATCCACAAGCTAAACTCAACGATCTTGATTTCTCTTCTCCCTTCTCCTCTTTTCTCTTTTCTCCAAGCCCTAGCGTGAAATTTCAACTTTTCTAAACTGACTAAAATCTGATTTTACCCCAATTAACTCCTAAAAATGAATTAGAATAATTAGGTAAGGAAAAGACTATATTACCCTTCCAAAATTCGGATTAGACTTTCCTTATTCGAACAACCCAACTTCCAAAGGGCATATCTCACTCATACGAACTCAGAATCGCGCAAACTCGGCAGCGTTAGAAAGATTATTCCAAGAGATTTCCTACAATATCTGGAAGTACACCTAACTCATCCTGAGCTAGGAGTTATGGCCGTTTGAAGTTGACCAAAACTCAACTTATTCTAACTTAACAAAATTTTCAGATTTTCATTCTTTCCAAAAATGGCTATTTCCAATTATTAACTCCTTCCTAGTTATTTCAATTTGCGAGATGTTACATCAACTTTCTTAGTGATGGTCTGATTGTACCAAATGACTTGTATAAATCAGAAAAACTTATATGAAAGGACAATGCATTTATTACTGGAAGAATGTTGGAGCAATTAAAAGTGAAAAAACTTAAGACAAAAAAGGATAATGGTAAGGTACAACCGTTACAAGTTTAATAGTAGATATACTATTTTGCTATTTTGTTTCATCTTTTTGAGATTACAATGTCATGAACAAACTTGTTTATGAGTTAATTTTTTTTGTATTTGAAGGCCACATTAGTGACGGAATGATTATATATGTACTAAACTAACTTCTTTATGTTCGAATTAGTTTTTGTCAATATATACGAAGTGTTCAAGATTAGTTTCTTTTCAATATTTGATCTTGCAATTTTGTTCGGGTACTGAACTAACTTCTTTATGTTCAAATCAATTTTTTGTCGATATATATATATAAAAAATGTTTACAATCATTTTCGTTTCCATATTTGATCTTGCAATTTCGTTCAGGTTCTATTAGTGTGTAAAAAATGATCATGAGTGATTAGTACAAATATTAACATTACTTCAACAACTACACATTACTTTAACAACTATACATTGCTTCATATTAATATATGATTGATTGGTACATTCAATAGAGATTTCATATTCAGTATATTATTTACAACTAAACATTACTCATAAATATTAAATAGTTTCACATCAATACGTGAATGCATAATACATTTATTGCAAGACCAAAAAGAAGGATAATAGTCATACTTCAACAACTAAGCACCTCACACAAGATGGATATTCCAAGAGCCTCACTACATCACAAAAGACACTAAACACTTAACAACTGATTTCACTTTGTCATCAAGGTAGCTACAAATCCAACAAAAAAATGAAATCATGAATTTGTATTTTATCTTACAATATTTCTCTTCAAATATCCTAACTTTGTCCACTTCGAAATCATTAGTTGCATCTAGCGTTAGCAATTTTTTTAATAAATGACCTCTTTCAATTTTCAAATTTTTCATTGCAATTCTCAAATTCTCCATTTCAATCTTAAAATTATTTGTTTCAATCTTTACATCTTTCAATTACAACTCTAAATTACATAGATAAACTATTTCGAAAAAATCTTGATCTTCTCATTCTTAATATCCACATGAAGAAAATTGTCATAACAGTCAAAATACAATAATAACAATAATTAAGAACAAAAAAAATTAAATAATAGAAACAAACCAGTTCAAAAAACATATTTACATATGTATGAGAGCATCTGGAAAATCTTCTTTCCGAATTAGATTTAGTACCTGAACTCAAACTTCTGACCACCAAATCATAAACACATTTTCTTTAAGACGAATAACTATTTTGTGGCATTAGAAAAACTATCGAAGGGACGGAGAAGATATTTGAAGAACTACTGCAGGGGACGGTGGAAAAAATTGAAAGAAATATTAGTGGGTTCCTAATTTGAAAGATTTTTAAAGTGTTTTTTGAGAATGGATTAGGAAAATGAGTTAAATATTTTATTGAGTTAAGTTCTTAGAGGGACCGGGGTATGTGTTTAAAATGAAAATGAATCGTGTAAAAGAATTTAGGTTATTTTTTATTGATTTGAGAATTTTCATCCATAGAGGGGTATAGATGATAAGTTTATTAATGGTCAGGTAAGAACAATTTGATTTCAACGGTAAAGATAAAATCAACAAATAATAAATCAAAGTTGAGAAATATTTTTTACCCTTTTCTTTTTAAAATATGACATTGCAATTAATGTTATGTCGTAAAAAAAGAATTAAAAATTTATTTTCTTGTCAAGATGTATCTCATATATATATATAAAGCAAAGGGATATTTTCTGAAATTACTTTGGGATGGAGCAATTTCGAGTATTTACATTCAATTTTGGTCTATCTTTTGTACTTTTCTCATATTTAAAATTATAGTACATTAAAATATGAATATTATAAAGATTTTTTTTGTAAGAATGTATAATCAAACACAATTTAAAACTATATAGTTTTAAATAGTGAAAAAATTAATATCATTTAATCAAATCCTATTTAAAATTTTATGAACAACAATAATATTTATCAAATATTCATTTTATACTTAATGAGATAATTTATTACCATACAACTATATATAATTTATTTTAAATAATAAAATAAAATTATTTAATCAATACTGTTTAAAAATAATAAACTTATGANAAATAAAAAGTTAAAAGCCTACTTTGGTTTCTGACTTATTTTAAGTTATTTTTGACTTATTTTAAGTCATTTTTTACCTTGTCAAACACTTCGTAACTTATTTTAAGTCATTTTTTTACTTATTTTAAGTTAATTTTTATTTTTTGTGAAACACTTTCAGAAATCAAAAACTGACTTAAAAGTAGGTTTGACCAACTTTTAAGCCAATTCAAACGGATTCTTAAATATTTTATTGAGTTAAGTTCTCAGAGGGACTGGGGCATGTGTTTAAAATGAAAATGAATCGTGTAAAAGAATTTAGGTTATTTTTTACTGATTTGAGAATTTTCGTCCATAGAGGGGTATAGATGATAAGTTTATTAATGGTCAGGTAAGAATAACTTGATTTCAACGGTAAAGATAAAATTAACTAATAATAAATCAAAGTTGAGAAATATTTTTTACCCTTTTCTCTTTAAAATATGACATTGCAATTAATGTTATGTCGTAAAAAAAGAATTAAAAGTTATTTTTCTTGTCAAGATGTA
The DNA here is from genome assembly GCF_019186545.1 of Solanum stenotomum. Lineage (NCBI taxonomy): Eukaryota > Viridiplantae > Streptophyta > Magnoliopsida > Solanales > Solanaceae > Solanum > Solanum stenotomum. The sequence goes on from NC_064282.1 coordinate 48,285,812, forward strand.
GCAATTTCGAGTATTTACATTCAATTTTGGTCTATCTTTTGTACTTTTCTCATATTTAAAATTATAGTACATTCAAATATGAATATTATTAAGATTTTTTTTTGTAAGAATGTATAATCAAACACAATTTAAAACTATATAGTTTTAAATAGTGAAAAAAAATTAATATCATTTAATCAAATCCTATTTAAAATTTTATGAACAACAATAATATTTATCAAATATTCATTTTATACTTAATGAGATAATTTATTACCATACAACTATATATAATTTATTTTAAATAATAAAATAAAATTATTTAATCAATACTGTTTAAAAATAATAAACTTATGAATTAATATGGGGCAGCACGGGTCAAAAGTAAGAAAGAAAAATCAAATTGGATACCACACTTGTGATGACGTGGAGGTCCCAATAGTGATGGGTAGCACTCTTCTGATGACGCGCAACACCCAATAATGTCTCTCCAGGTCAGCAACAAGACGTGACCGGCTAATTCAAGTCACCATCGTAGTCACACTCTCCAACACTTATCTTCATATGCAACTGGTTCCGCCATTAACCAGTTAACTTCATCCGCCAGTATAAATAGTTTCCCCTCATTTCACCACTGATGAAAACCCATTCCATTAGAGAGATTGAAAATTTGAACGCTTTTTCTGTTGTTTCAATCTTCTTTTTCCGGTGAATTTCCAGCGGCGTTTGTGTGTGGTGTTTGATCAATTATAAGGAAGAAATCATGTTTCTGGTGGATTGGTTCTATGGAGTGTTGGCATCACTAGGGTTATGGCAGAAGGATGCGAAGATCTTGTTTTTAGGGCTTGATAATGCTGGCAAAACCACCTTGCTTCATATGTTGAAAGATGAGGTTCGTTTCGTTTCTCTCCTTCCTTTTTTTAAGTCTAAATTCAATGAAGAACGAATTAGAAGTACATGACCATATAGGTGATACTAATTACTAAGCTTAGTTGTGACATTAGGTACGTGTTTCTCAATCCTGATTAGCGACTAAACTAATGATTTTTTAAAAAAAAATTATAGAACCTGAATTATGCCTAAACAGCCAATGATTACTAGCATTAGAATCAAATGTATCTTAATAGATGGTGAAACTTTCTACTTTAAGAAAACTTTGTTTTAAATGACAATCTTATTACATGCACTAGGTGATTCTTCTCATCTGTGCGTCTTGATGGAAAGAGTTATCCCGTGGAAATTGGAATTAATTGAGGCTTCAACTTATATTGAATGCGGATAATATAATTTTTGTTATAGCTGCTGCAGCCGCTGAAGCAGCCATTGGCCTGGCTATTGTTTCATCAATTTACCATAACAGAAAATCAACTTGTATCAACCAATCAAATTTGTTGAATAATTAATATTAATTATCTGGCTTCTAATAAAGCTGGGCCCGGAGACCACGGTCATAAAAAGAACAATCTAATTACTTGCACTGGAACGGAATGAATACAAAAGATTGATATAGCTGACCTCAACTAGCTTCCAATGGAGTCTATTATGTATATGTGGAGTTGATTTTGCGTAATCTGTTTTAAGTACATGGTGTTTATTGATGGAGATAGTAAATGTATTGTATGCTTAGGAGGTTGAGTTATTGAAACCAGTTGATTGAATCTTTTATTGGTATCACTATTTTGTTTATAAAGGGTGGTGCTGTATTGCTTGCTGACTACAATCATGTTAAAATTGATGCAGAGATTGGTGCAGCATCAACCTACACAGTACCCCACATCAGAGGAGTTGAGTATTGGGAATATCAAGTTCAAGGCTTTTGATTTAGGAGGACACCAGATTGCTAGAAGAGTCTGGAGAGACTACTATGCCAAGGTGAATACTTATATGGTTAAGAGCAGCTGTTTACTCATTCCGAAACGGGTTATTATATACACTTTCTAGTTGTGTATCACATTAATCATTATGGACAGACTTATCGTTTTGGAATGCAAGTTGTGACATTTTGGCTTTAATCAGGTTCAATGTTGTGCATCATTAACATCATGTTTTTTTGGGAAATCAGTAGTGACATGAATGCTATGCAAGTCTGTTGTAACTACCTCCATAATTTGCGTTGCCCACACTCTACTTGCTGTTTGACAAGTAAGTTTTCTCATTTGCAGGTGGACGCTGTTGTTTATCTTGTGGATGCAAATGACAGAGAGAGGTTTCCAGAGGCAAAGAAGGAATTGGATGGGCTTCTGTCAGATGAGTCGTTAACAAATGTCCCATTTCTCATTTTGGGAAACAAGATTGATATACCATATGCTGCTTCAGAAGATGAGCTGCGTTATCACTTGGGCCTAACTGGTGTGACCACTGGCAAGGGTAACGTCAACCTTACTGGTACCAATGTCCGTCCAATTGAGGTGTTTATGTGTAGCATTGTGCGCAAGATGGGATATGGTGAGGGCTTCAAGTGGATGTCGCAATACATCAAGTAGGAGAGTCAACCATAACGAACTTGTTGGCGAAGTTCTTCTTTTGTGATCCCAATCGATTGGTTGGGATGTGAGGGGGGCAAGAACACAGAGAACTTCTCCCAATCAGGAAAGTAGCATGTCAGGTTACATTGTATTGGATAAACGCTACAGCTTTGCACTAGCTTGTTTCTAGTTTTTATCTTTACTCTTTTTGGATAGAAAGTTTGTACAGGGAAAGCACAATAAACGAAAAAAGGGCAGTCCTTGTTCTTTATCTTTGCAATATGTGGCTCATTTCTTGGGTAAAGTCTGTCGTCAACTCTTTTGAAGGGTAAACTTTTTACTCATTCAATTTCCTTCAACTACCTTGCCAAAATGACCTAATAATCCTATCCTATGAAACAATACTATATTTTCAAAACTAGCAATAGTCTTGTAACCAAACATATACAACCTCCAACCAATTTCAAAAAACTAGAGATTTTAGAGGTCTTTTTCTCTTTCATCCTATCTTCTCCTCACAAATCGTAGTCATCATTGTTCTACTGTTCTCACGTACGTGCTCTATTGCTACTGCTGGTGTGCCGCCGCACTCATCCATGGCTTCCCAACAGGAAAATTGCCATAGTTTCGCCAGAAAATCAAATGATTAGATCTCCTCGTTGCCCTTTTTTGTTTCACCAGAGTTTTTCTTCTTGGATGAAGTTCTCTCCCAGGGCTTCTGAACTTCTTCTCTCCGTGTTCACTTATATATATTAATAATGCTCAAAATTACACCTTACGATGCCAAAAGATTTCCCAATCATTGGACAATTTTAGAACACTAGGAATATTTCATTCTGAATTAAAATATAAGAAACTTCAAAGTAATAGAATCTATGAGAGCTGGATAGGAAATCTAAATAGTTGTGAAGGGGCATGTCGAGTTGAATGAATCATTTCCACGTATCAAGCTTTTCATTTTTCACTAAAGTCTTTGTCTTATAATATTTATTTACTGGTATATAATTTTCGGGGATCGGAGCTTAGAATAGATCTTGTGCAAACGTTCATCATCATGGCTATAAAGCTCCATGCGGTTTTCCTTTACTCATAATACTATCTTTATCTCGTTTTTATTTATATTTTCGAACAGATCTAATTGCTAATAACTAAATCTAACAAGTTAAGACAAATATATGTTATAGTGATACAAAATAAACATTCAGCAGATATACGATGAGATACACCAAACATACATTCCCCTTCCTTGGTGTGATTGGTGCCTTCGACACTGTTCTGCATAAACTTTTTGTGTAAACAAGCAACAAAATACGGAGACTAACTAAAACATAGACTTCAATGGTAGAAAAAGAAATTTCAAATTGAACAATCTATGGAGCGATAGTTTTAGGGATAGAAATTTATAAAATTGAGGTTATGAGAGTGAAACTGGGAATGTCCACGAAAAAAGTCAAAATAGGGGATTCACTTTTCCTTAAATCTGCCATTCATGCTAAACGTAGTAAATAGTTGATAATGTTTATACCAAGAGTAATATTAGTCTTATATATTTACCCCGTATAAAGACTTCATTAAAAGATTCAAGGCATCCAAGATCAACTACTTATTGTGCCATTGAATCCAAAATCATTGATCATGACTATCATTGACGTGTTTGTGATACTTAAATGGGCTCGATTATATGGTCCATGCCCCATTTGATCATAGAATAGTTCAACCAAAGCATATAATCATTACATATCATGAAATCAATACTGCAAATATTTGACATCTTAGTCAGGCAATACACTCACTCGCTGAGACCACACTTAACCTCCCACAACAACAGGTACAACATGTCAAACTGTGAGTGCCAACCCACGCTTTTCTAAAACAATTGGAGGGTCGAAGCTGCGATGATAACACAATCTACCAATTTACAATATCTCTACCAATGTACAAACTGATTTGCACAATAAGCACACATAACCTATTCTTTTCAGTAGCTTCAACCAGGCAACTCTTTCGTTCTATAGGGATCACGTTTGTGGGAGGGGGTAGGGGCAATATCATAATGCTTTTTGGAGGGTGGTTGCTAGCCTGGGTTACTGCTGTAGCTCCAAATATTTCAGGGAAGTACTTGTTCCTTATCTTCTTAACCCATCTGGTTATCAGGATTGAGAAGCCTTTTGTATTCCAGCTGCAAAACAGCAAATATGGTAAATGTCAAGTGATGAATAACATCTTGAAGTTTGTCTCCCCAGTTCATCAATCGAAAAAAGATAACAGAAAAAAAGAGCTTCCTTACTGCAGCATTATTATGTTCCATCTTCATCCTACTATATTCTTCTTGTGCTCGCTTTGAACGAAACATGGCCTGAACTCGTACAACAGACCTTTCAACACGCTCTTCAGCTTGTTTCCTACTGGCTCGGAAGAAGTCCTCCACCTCACCATCAGGTTTGATATCCACTGATTCACTAGATTGAACCTGAAGACCACGAAAGCCTTTTCTCTTCAAACGCCATCGCAAGACTGCCTTTTCAAGCACCCCAACAGACCAAACTATCTTGCGATACTGCTTTCGTTCTTGGAAACCACGGAACACGGCCTGCATAAACCAGAGTCGGATTCCACTATTTAAATTTGTCCCGTCTGCTTACTAAAATTATTTACCTTATCCATCCCCCCCCCTCCCCCAAAAAAAAACCAGTCTACACTCTATAGTAATAGCCCCGAGCAGTATCAACAGAATAGCATTAAGTAGCATATTGAAAAGATTGCAGGTTAATAGCAATATTTGAGATTTGAGGAAATTAATGTGGACACAACAAGGTATAATCTCTTTTGCCAATTCAAGAACATAATGCGCACCTCATCTCAGTGAGCAGATCACATGAAAATTACGGGAAAATGGAAGACAGTACTAACTTGGACCAACCAGACACAGTTTAAACTTTCGGATCTTTTGATGGAAGAGATGGCTCTAATTATTCAGCCAAACTTATGAGAAAGGGCAACTTACTTGAATTTTGATCGCATGACGCCGCATGGTAAGAAAGTCTTTCCGCATTTTCCAAGTTCGGAACCTATATTGGATTCGGGCAGCAGCAGCCAGTTTTTTACGCGACTCATAATTGCGGAAAGCATGCTGTATCTTCATAGCAGCAACTATATTACGTGCTTCTGTCTCTGGATTTAAAGACTCAACAGCTTTGGTCTGTAGTTTGAATGACTGTTCTCTGAATGCAGCCTGTATACGTGCAGCAGCATCAGCAGCAGTACGATAAGCTGTCAAAGTATCTTTTAGATACAGCTCCTCCTCTGTGAAGTTTTCAGGGTTTATAGGTTCAATAGCGGTCTGCAGTGAACCACTAACATTTCCAGCCAAGGTCATAGCCTCAAAGTGTGCAACTAAAGCCTTCTCCGCAAGATAAGCCCCCAAACCGTCGAAACCATTTTTAGATGCAAGATCAGCAGCAGTGGATCCATCAGGGTTCTCTGAATTGGGGTCTGTGACCAAATTTGGTTTTGCACCAGCAGATAGAAGGGTCGCAACCATTTTCTCCCTGATAATCAGAACTCCCAATAATAAGCAACCAACATGCTGGAAAAATTGTAATATTCAAAAATAAATTTGTCCTAGTTATGTCTTCATTTCCTTTAAGAAAAATCCTTTGTCTGGTTGGGGAGGGAGGAAGGAGGAAAGGGGGTCGCGCGGTTCAGACATTTGGTGGACAGCAGTAAAAAATATACTCAAATCAGAAGAAGCTCCATGATTTTTTTCAACCAGTGTTCTTAAAAGTGAAAGTGCAAAAAAAAGTGACAACCTCCATCGGATTTGAAGCAAAAGCAAGTAATCACAAGCTTTTTTAATAGTAAAGCGTAAGTTATGGAAATCAAACAATGTCAAACATTAAATTGCAGTTAAATAACTAATTTCAACATCCAATATATAGTAAAGCCAATATTAATCCAACTCCTCAAAGTTTGAGAATGAAAGAACTGCCGCTTTTCTGTTGGATCACTTTGGGAGTCAATGTTTGAAGTGCACATTTCTGTTGAGCACATGGCTTCACTTGTGAATCGGTAACCCCACACTTCACATTAAAGCAACGAACTGTTGGCTTTTAAAAACACTATTTTAAACAATGAAATAATAATGATCTCAAAATTCCTCAGCTGCACTAGGGATTACCTTCCATAGTGCGCAGCCCAGTGAAGAGCTGTCCAACCATGCTTGTCCCGGTAATCCACTGATAAGCCTGACCAGGTAAATGGATATATAGCCCAAGTATAACCTAGGATAGCACACAAATGGATAACTCCTTGACCTTGCTCATCCCGCTCTGAGGTTTTAGACCCTTCAATAACTCTTTCCAATAGCCATTCATGAAATTTGGTTTGCAAAGACAGCTCAAACAAGCAGTCTTTTGCATGTATGGAAGGGACTTCCTTGCCTTCAATTGATTTGATCAAATATGCCCAATTATTAGTAATGTAGGCACACTTTCGAACAAAGTTCTTTGCATCTTTCAGAGAATTTTGGTGTACTTTACTGGAAAAAATGCTTAGGCTCTTAGATGTAGAGAAGAGCAAATGAGCTAGTCTCATTTGAACTTTAAATTCATCCCAACTAGACTGGTCCTCCAGAGGAGCTGTCCATTTATGTGCTGAAGGAGCTCGAAACTCAAAGGTCATGACTTGACTAATTGGTGTGTTACCGTCCAAACTCAAATATAGATTTACCAGTCCAGGGGCTTGAGGTGAAATTACACAACGATATACCCCAGACTGCACAAATTCTGCAGTAAAACAAACATCTGCACATACACAGAACAAATTTGACTTTGCCAGTGGTGATTGTCTTCCTGGAAAATGGCCAACCACTAAGATCTGCAATAATTAAGACAAACAATAAATGTTGAGATCGTAGATAAAAAAGAAAGTGCACATCTTGGAACTCCCACCTCCACGCAGAAACTGACTACTGCAAGAATTATATCTATAGTTTCAAGGAGTGATTTTTCTCTCTGTAACTTAAGTGCACTCAATTCACAAAAGCAAGCATTAGCGAAAGCATGCAAAGCTGAACAAGTTATTTGTTTATTTAATTACTTTTTGATATGATAGGTCTTGATTGTCACCTAAATGTCATGTTATGTCAAACCTGGACATGTCTAATGACGTACTGATATTTCATTAATACAATGAGATTGATAAAAAAAAAATCATATATGAATGCAAACAGAACTTTAATCAAAATATGGGATGGAACACTCCTCCTCTCTTATCATTAAGAAGGTAATATTCTTGTGAATTGATACTATTATAGCTAGCAGGGTAACAAGGCTTTGAAATAAAAGAACCTTTGTTTCTTCACTTGAAAGAGCCCAAGAAGGAGATATTTCTGTTATGTTGAATGTCTGCTGCATTACATAGGATTGATCAATAGTTACTGAAGATTCAGGAGTCATCAGCTCATCCGCAGATCCCGTAGAATCACTGATGAAGTAGTTGATCCACCGTCCAAAACTGTCTTGTGTTTGGAGACCATCCTCGTTAAGACTATCAAAAGAATCACCTGCACCCACTGTCATTACTCCAGATTCTTTCTTCTGAAAGTTTGAAGTCATCTGACCATCCCCAGAACGGAAGGACATGTCATTTGAAGGATTAAAATTTACAGCATCGCTTCCAGCCACTTGGCCAACAAAACTTTCTAAGGATGCTATAGGTGCTCTCAACATGGATGAAGAGCCATCCTGCAAATCACCATTATCAGTAGTCATACAAAAGAAAATTACATGGAATCCAATTAAATATTAAGGAAATGACTTATTTCATGGCAGAACTTGACAATTGGAAGGATATACTTAAAGCAGAAGTTACATGTTAGGTCAAAATAAGACACGATGCAAAAACCAATCATTTTTCTGAGTCATAATACATAAATATGCCCTTTAACTTAGCTTCAGCTGGCATCTATCCCTTTCAACTTTGGGTGTGCACAAGTAAACACTTAAACTTGTATAAATTGAACAAGTAGACACACGCGTTGTACATGGCATAATACAGGTAGGATGCCACGTAGGACACAAAATTGCCATGTAAGACGAATATGTCTATTTGTTCAATTTTATACAAGTTTAAGTGTCCAATAGTGCACAGCCAAAGTTGGACGGCATAGATGACAGTTGAAGCCAAGTTGAAGGGGACATTCATATATTATGCCTTTTTCTAAAGACTTTTGCCACCAAGATCCTTAAAAGGTATATGGAATGATACATGCATATCAACATTGACCTATATACAGTATGTGTGTGTGTGAATCTATCTATCAATGAGCATTTCATTGTGCGAGCAACGAAAAAGTAGATACACTTATTATAAAACTGTAGAAACTTTGGGGACACAAAACTCTATCCAAAATTTAAAATGTCCTAAACTACAAGGTTAATCATGGTGACCATTGGAGTAATGTAAAAGTTACTTGGGAATATCAACATCTGCAGAACAGAAAAGATAGCTCATTGACTTCGACAGTTGAAGTTATTTAAAAAGAAAAAAGGAGTTCGAGAACAAATTAAACACAATTCAACTAAATTGGCAATTTCTGAAAAATAATTAGCAATACAAAAGTCATTTCAATCCTAACCCAAAGCATAATTAGATAGTATTGATTTTGGTGTTAATTTACCCTTTGACAGATATATGTCAGTAAGCATATAGAGAATCTTTTACAATTATTTTTTTTTGATAAAGTAAACAGTTATATAGATGTCAACAGGTATACTATACAAATTGTGTAGTCCCCCTCAAAAAGTATCCAATTACAAAAAGGGTCCCAACTACTACACTAGTCACAAACTGTCTAGAATGTCAAAATATCTTCACTTTGTATTAACATTTCCTGTTTACAGCAAAAATAAAAGAGGCCTAAGCAATTCATCTAGAACTTCTAAATGTTGCAATATTTGTCCTCAAAAATATCTCTAATTCCTTTCTGCCCATATAGACCCCCATATACATGCTGGGACAATTTTCCATCTCTCCTCCTTGTTAGCTGCATTACCATCTCTGTTCCAGCATTGCTATACTTTCTAATGCTACCTGGCATAACTCACCTAATTTTCCTTAGGTTGATAAAAAATTCCCATTAGCTAGTCAGCCCATCTGCATTGTAAGAAAATATGACTGATTGTCACTGCTTGATCACCAAAAAAATAACATCTAGAGCATAGTCAGAACTGCTTCTTTAGCCAATAACCAGGTAAAACAGGCCACATTGTTTGGAAGTTAACTTTCCATATCAATTTCCATGGTAAGCAATCCACCTGATTGTTGTGGGAATTTAGAACCTTGTAAGCATATTTTACTGAGAAATTCCCCTGACAGTCAGGTTGCCAAACCAGCCTATCCTCCGAAGAACCAGTGAAATGGGAAAGTGTTGTAGAATTCTGCTATTCTTCCCGGTTCCCAATCATTCAAAAGTCTTCTGAGGTTGAGACTTCATCATTGTCCAAACCACATATCAGTCATTGTTGTTTATTGTTGTTGACACAAGATGAAAATTCCTGGATATAGTTGATTGAGATCTTCCTTCCATTCCTAACCTTCAACCCCAGTTTTGACTGAAATAGAAGCTAGAGATTCCTGATAGATCTCCAAATGCTTCATTCATATGGAGTAGATACATGATTTGTTGTCCAGTTGCCTTCTTATCCATATCAGCGTTATCAAAATTCAAAAGTGAAAAGCACAAAAAAGGCTCTAAGGTACCTTGGGGCTTTAAGCACAAATAAAGTGTGGGCTTTATTGAGAAAGGCACAAATGGAGGAAACATACAAATATATATATATGTTTAGTCCCAAGCTAATAATAAGCATGAATAACAAATGTATGGACAAAGAAATTGATTGCTTATACGATAAAGTGAAATATCAATGGTTTAGCTTCGCCTCTTCAGGAAATGCTCATTCACAAGGAAAAGTATGTCTTAGAGCCTTGATGACAACACTGAAACGCACATTAAGCGAAGCGAAGCGCTCAACGCGTTTTGAGCCTCACTTCAGGACTGAAGCGCGCCTTTGATAACATTGCTCCATATCTTACACTGATGAAATCTTTCCATAACATATTGTCTTCTGTGGCCTACCTCCATAGCCACTTCAACATCAAACTCTTATAGTGAGTTTTCATGTTCCTGACTCCCACTCCCCCTTCTTTCTTGTTGTAAATCAATGCTTCCCATTTCACTAAATGGATCTTCTTCGTATCTTCTTGTTTCTCCTTAAAGTATCAATCTTGTTGATCACATTAACAGGAGCAGGGAATATAGACATCATATAAGTGGACATTGCATCAAGCACACTGTTGATTAAGGTTAATCTACTCCATTGATATGTAACTCTTCCAATTTGTCAATCTTCTCTCACACTTTTCTAGTACACCATTCCATATCCCCTTTGAATTGTTTTTGGCCTCCAGAGGCATACCCATATAATTTGTAGGTAATTCACCCACCCTAACTCCTGATATGTTTGCCAATTCTTGGATGTCATTCACCTCATTTTGCTGGATAAATGGGGCTCTTCCCCCAATTAATCTGGAGACCTGACATAGCTTCTAATAGGATGAAAATAACCCTCAGAATCAGAACTGGTCTTTTCCTTCCATTGCCAAAATGAAAAGGAAAGGGGATAAAGCATCCCCGGTCTAACCTCTCTGTGAGGGGAAGAATCCAGTTAAGGACTGAATTTCACTGTACTAATTCAGTATTTGATACACTTCGTCCATTTGGAACTAGATCTTATCTTCTGAAGGAGCTCAAGCAGATATTTCCCGTTTAAATGGTCAAAAGCTTAACGGATGTCTAGTTTGCAATAAATTCCTGGCTCATTACTCCTCTATCTAGCTTAAATACATTCATTAGCCATTAGTATTGCAGACATGATTTGCCTTCATTTGATGAAAGTCATTAGTTGTCTGTCCACCACTCTGTGTATCACCTTCTTCAACCTTTCTGCTAGCATCTTTGATATGATCTAGTATACACTCTTAATCAAACTGTTTGGTCTGAAGTCATTCAGTTCAATAGCTCCCACTTTATTGGGGATAAGAGCTACAAATGTTGAGTTGTAGCTTTTAGCAAAGAACCCTTCTACATGAAAATGTACAACTACTATCACCTCTGAGCTAATCACCTCCCAACACTGATTGAAGAAAGCCATAGTTCCATCTGATCTTGGCAGCATTTAGAAAAGCGGTGAAGCAAAGCGAGGTGGAGACTAGATGCTTCAATGGACTGAAGCGAGGAGCGAACAGAAGCAAAGCTGTAGAAAGCATGCACTTTTAAAAACATTTAAAACAACTGAACTCCAAGAAGAGCGCCTGGGTCAAGACAAACTTGGTATTAGAGACCTAGGTTTGTTGATCTCACCATACTAAAACGAGTCTAGTAGAATCCCGTGGAATGGTATAGAGACGTATGTACTTTTCTTTAAGAGTCTACATGACTTAATGAAATTCTTTTTCTTTCTTCCTTCGTGCTATAACTTGATTCCAATTGGTATTTGATGATACAAATTGGTATCTAATCTCTTTCACTCTTCTATCTGCAGATGGTAGATACACGACACAATGGCGCAAAGGTGGTAGCTCCAGCGGTAGAGTAAATGACTAAGTTCGCAGCGAGACAGCGTGGCAGATGCAGAGGGAGAGGTAGGTGCAAGGGCAACACCCACCAAAGGTAGAGCTCAGAATTTTAATGCACCAAGGGAAGGAACCTCACCCCACCCCACCCCAGGATCTGGTAGAAGAGGAGTTTTAGATTGAGATCGAGGAGGATACTGAACCAGAAGTGAAGACACAGACTCGGATAGCAGGTCTTCCCCTATGAATGCGGGGATTGTTCATCAGATACTAGATTTTCTGAGTGGGCTGGCAAGTACTAGATTTTCTGACTATATTATACCTTGAAGGCTACAATATAGTCAGCTTTACCAGAACAGTAAAAGGAGTAACAGTTCTTAACTTTTGCTCCAAAATCTTCAGTTTGTATCCCCCAGTTCTCAAACTTGAAAGTATGTCTTGACTGTATTCCCAGTCACCACATTGCAGTAATAGTGGAGAGTGATCAGAAGTTACTCCATGAAGAATGGACAGTTTTATGTTTCTGAAGCTTGTATCCCATTCCCCTCTGAAATAATTAATCTGTTCGGTCACATAAATGAAGCTTATTACTTTATTAATGTATTTTATACTTGTTTTTCACTTTTTATTTTTATTTGGTATGATGATGACATGAGTTGAACTTAAATTGAGAAACATGGTCAGTGAAGATTGATATAGCTGACCCCAACTAGTTTGGGACTGAGGCACAGTGTTGTGCTAATTTACCCTTCAGGACTCTCCTTATTGCCTATGAGAAATATATAATCTAACCTACTAAACAAAAAATTAAGGCCTCACAGTAATTTCATTAAATTTAATCTTGTAGCTGAAAAAGATGATATAGCTGACTCCAACTAGTTTGGTACTGACGCACAGTTGTTGTGCTAATTTACCCTTCAGGACTCTCCTTATTGCCTATGAGAATCATATGATCTAGCCTACTAAACAACAAGTTAGGGCCTCACATTAATTTCATTAAATTTAATCTTGTAGCAGCAAAGATGAGAAAGAGTAAAGCTGAACGGTGAAGAATAGTACTAGTGAGCAAGCTGCATATTAGAACCACTTACATTGAGGCTGTAACCATTAACTTCACATTGACTCTGTTGCCCAACTGAAGCTCTTCCTCCTACTGTACATGGTTACGAAAGGAAAGATGACTTATCAATGAATTACGAAAAATGATCAATTAACTTTTTCACAGGCTACAGGCACCTTCTACTAGAATTCAGTGTACCTTCTTGAGTTGCCATTAGCTTGTTAGGATCGTTGGGTACCAAAAGCTCATCCCAGTCGAGTGTATTAATCTCAAGAAGTCTCTGTTCATGGGTTTTGGTGGTCATATCCCTGTTAGGCTCTGCAATCAGTAGAAGACGGAACTTAATCTAGCCAATTCTGAAGGGGGAAATAGGTTTTAACTTATTAGGAAATTCAAAGGTTACAGCAAGTCTGAGATCTAATAGCATAAGTAGGTCACTATCTTCTTGTATGATGATAAATAATTATAAGTTCCTCATATAAAAATATTTCATTATCTTCAAGAGTAATATTCTGTTTAGTTATGCAGCTAGAGCCAGCAACTACTTAGACATAAGGATCAAACATGTTGCTTACATCTCCACTCATAGATGGATCAGTTCAGGCAGTTGAGATTCTACTAAATAAAATTGCAATAACATATCATTTTTAGGAAGTCACTTTGCAGTACCTAAATGTGCATGTCGGCTGGCACCATACGCCTGTTCATCTACGGAATTACATTCTTCTGATAAAACCCAACCAGATGGGTCAGATGGATCTGAACTTGAACTAGAATTAACTGGGGTGGCTGGAGAACTCTTGGCAACAGAGGTTGCTGGGGCACCCCGTGTCTGCACGGTAGACACGGACAACAACTAAATTAAACCATTGATATATTTATAGCTACTTAAAAAGGGATTTATTCAGGTATAAGTATATTCCGTTTCTATTTAGGGGATAAGAGTAAATAATTCTATTCATAATGGGAAAATATCCCCATATACAAGCAATATATCAAAAAGTAGAGAATCTACAAGATAATATTCTCTAGTAATAACATCAAATCTTAAATACAAACTGAAACTTCAGAGTGCACCAAAAAGAAGCAAGGAATGAAATGTTATTCCTCAAGAATGCATAGTCATTCTCTATCCCTTCAAAGACTATTAAATTTTTCTCCTTCTATTAAACCTGCACTAGTGATAATGGTGCAATGTTCCATGTTCTCCACTTCTCTTTATCTAAAAGTCCAGTTAGTGATTGCCTCCTTTACAGTGCTTGACATTGTCATTGCAGCCATAACCATCTGAGCACCTCACACACTGAGTGATTTGTCACCTGATAATGTAGGAGGTGATGATCCATATCTATTTTTGTTTGATAACTGTGGTGTCCGGGCCAGCTTGCGCACAAGTGATGATTCAGATCTTCACCAAAGCATTTGCGCATAAAGCACCAATTAACATTTGAAATCCTCCTTTTCCACAAATTCTCAATGTAGGATTGCTCCCCTTGCTGTCAGAATAAGTAAAAAAACACCTCTATCTGGTGCCATGCGGATCCAAACCAATAAGTGTGGAAAATTCAATCCTTCCTCATCAAGAGCTTATGATAATATGACTTTAATGAAAGTAATTCATCTCTTACTGCTCCCCATCTCCATGATTAAAAAGTCCATGCTAGCAGAGGCACCAAGATGAGGCAGCAAGCATGACCCGACACATCAATATCTTGGTAACTTGTAATCAATGTCTCAAAGATGTAGCAAGAAATTATACTTCACCATCCAGAAGTCAGCCTGACTGGCAATCAAACAAATTCCAGGAAGTACAAATAGTGACAACATTAACATGGTACACTGGGATGAAAATCCAAGTGAACCGTATCAATCACGGAATGTTACAGGTCTTTCTGGTCACCAAGTTCAAAGTTTTTCTCATTCAAAATTACAGTTCATATCCACAAAGCATGGTGGTGCTTACAATCACATGCACAAGACTTGTTAGTTGTTATCTCACTCAATTTTGACATAGATGCAGTTTGAAGAACCTCTGTCATTGGGTAATTGGAGCACATCAGCCCAGCTCAGATAACTCCATAAAGCCATAAACTATCTTTATATCAGAACTATCAGTTCAGAATCACACTTCTGCTCCTTTTTTGGGGATAAAGAAGTCATAGTCACCTCCCCTTGTGCTATCAACTTAGTGGTAAGCATTTGACAACAGAATTGTTTTCTGGAAATCAGTATGACATAGAAAAAGGAGAAAAATGAATACAAAGTCCCACTGCATAAAGATGATACCACCATCGCCAGTCCCCAGCTCCCTCTCCCCCCCACCCAAAAGAGAAGAAAAAAAACAAAGAGAAAGGATTCGCAAACATTTTTGGACTCCTAAAGGATTTCTTTGATTTCATCTCCCTATCCAACAGAAGCTGTCCTCACACTCACTGCATGTGATGGCAGAAGGAATAGAACAGCCTTCTGTTACCGACTTGAAGGTTTCAACTAGTGGTGACAAATGGGTGGATTGGATCGGATTTGGGCGATTGAAAATGGACTGAGCTAAAATCAATTGGGTAAAATGGATGGTCCTAACCCACTTTAATCTCCTAAAGGTTAAAAAAAAAATTAAACCTTTAACTAAGTTAATTGAAATTAACTTTAACAATCTTTTTACACATAGTACAAACCTGTGTTTCACAATACCATTCTTGTTAGTTTCCTTGAGGGAAAAATAATGACAATCAAAACAAAGTTGTGAGGTAGAACTTAGAAGTTTGTAAATATATTCTTATAGTATATATTTACAAGATATTAGATTAAGAAATCCAGTAAAAATTAGACATACGTCAACTCTAAATATGTGATTTTTATTTATTGATCTGCATAAAATTCTAACTCGTCTCATCCCTAACCCAACCTGATACAAAATCCATTTTGAACTAACACGACCAAGCAATAAATCAATTTTTACCCTCTTTTATTAAATTAATTTCTGTACCAAGATGACCAATAAATTCAAACTAGCGATAAATTAAATGTAGACCCCAAGCCACTAAATCATGACTGGATAAAGTGGTAGACTTCACCAATGTACACACTAAAATGAACTGAAGATATGGGTCGGAATTCAAAACATTCGGATAGGATATGAAATCTTTTATTTGAATTTTCGATTTCTGAATTGAAGAAATTACAATCCAAATAAGCTTAGATTGGATTAGTCAAGTTCGGTTTTGGATTAATTGATTCGGATTATTCCGAATTTTCGATTTTGACTTTTGAGCCTATAAGGGAAGGAAGCCATAACAATTAATAAACCGTACTTCAACTAATAAATTTTAAAAATAAATTTCAAAGCCCAATTCAGAATACAAAAAACAAAACCAAATACCTAAAAAAAAAATGGATTAGGATTTACCCAAACTATGTCCATCCCTCAATATGAGACCTCTTCGGTCACTTTTTCTATTCAATACACTATAATACTGGTGATATGAGGCCTCTAAGCGTGGAGTTGGATATGGGTAACATTTATATCCCTCTATTCTCTCTTCTTCTTTTTTTAATATACTAATCATTTATTCTTATTAAGTTTGATTTTTAAGTTATTATTTTATATTTCTTTGAAATGTATTACGTTTTTTATACAACAACAAAAAAATCATAACTGGATGAAAGAATCAGAAAGGATAAATTATTACTTTTAATTGAATGCTTCATGTTAAAATCATTTGGTCAAAATGTAGTACTCCGTAATGTTTTACGTTGACAAAACAGAAAAGAAAAGAAAAAGTTGAAAAGTTAGGAATAAATAAAATAAAGAAGGCCAAGCCCCAATAATAACTAATAAGTATCCCACAATACTTGGAAATGGGTAACATTCATATCCACGGTTTCTCATGATTTGAGAGCATTTTTAAGTTAGCATTTTGGCAAATATGGATACCCATATTTTACCAATATTTGTTCATATTTTTTTCTCTTTTTTATGGGTTAAAAATAAATTGAAACTCATATTTACCCATCTGAAATATAAGTGATCTAACCCACCTAAATATGAATTAAATGAGCTGATTTTATAAATATGGGCAAAAATTGCTAGCTCTAGTTTCAACCTTCTGTGACAGAAAAGGTACAACTTATGCAAGGCATTGACAGTATAGCTGGACTGACAGCTGTACAAAAATATTTCACTATACCATCATCTACATAGATAATAACCACCTAACATCTACCTGCAATCAGGGACAAACCACATATAATACTGCTCATGTTGTAGTTACCAATGCCAATCTCTTCCCTTCACACTAGGAATCTCAGAAAGCCAATATATGCAGAAACATTCCTATACTGTGTTCTGATGGTAGTGATGAGTTAACAAAGCCACAAAGGTGAAGTATTGGTCAAACAGTTTGATAACAGTGTCAGTATATGTAGTAGTATTTGCTACAGATTATTCAGATGGCCAGAGAGCTTGACACTCTTCTAAATATGAATGGTAGAACCAAAGGACTTGGTTGTATATATCCCAAAAATAGGGAAGTGCACATATGAATGATAGTTATTTTCACAGGAAGTCTAAATGAGGACAACAAGAAACTAAAACACGCTGATACGGACATGGATTGACGAAGGAATTTGTTTTTTCATAAGTGATATATTGAAGAAGTTTCCAAGATAAAGGAAACAAACCTCCTGAGTTTCTCGATAATGAACAAGGACTATGTGTTCCAGAGACCTGATACAAGCATAGCAATGGACAAAATCAAACTCAAAGGACACAAGCTGTTTCATGTAAACGGATAATGTATCAAATGACTTATCATTGCAGTTGACTGAAATAAGAAACAAAGAGGAAACACTCTTTTTGACTCAAAACTATCAGCAATAAAAATGTATTTCATACTTGTCAAGTAGCCAGTAACATCTCCGAACAAAGGTCGGAAGATCTTCTCCGTGTGCATAGTATACATGAATCCGTTCGTCATTACCAACCTGCACTAAGAAACAAAATGAATTCGACCAGTACTAAAAGACTGCAAATCTCATCTCAAGATCTTGAAGATATATATCTTCTGGAAGAGACCAAATCATCTCAACTTCAAATAGAGAAGAGGACAATAGACATGGATGAGAAGAGTACAACACTGAAACCAAAAGGTTCATATTTGCTTCTCAGGGGAGACATTCTATTGCATGCATTGAGCAAAAAAATTGACAACTTTTATGCATCAAGCTATAAAAGAGAATTCACACTTGCAAATTGCAAATGTAAAGCATCCGATAGTTCTGGTGTAGGAATGACAAAAGAAACATACTATGAAAGGAAGGGGAAGAAACTAAATTTAATGATAAATTGTTCATAAATACCCTTGCATTTATATTTATGTTTTTTTGTCCTTTTTTTTTAATTTACATTTCTCTTATTTTGACTTTTAAAACATTTGCTGAAATTCATTTCTCAATTAAAAGGCATTAAGAAATAAAGTCTTTCAGTTTTTAAACCCTTTCATTTTTCAAGAGTTGTTTGTCTTCTGTAACGCCTGCCTTTTTATTTTTTCCTGTACTAAATGAAGAAATGGTCTCCTTCAATTCAGTGAGATATAAATATGACTGATGGCAAAAGGTTCATCTCTGCAAGAATGTGAGTTAAATAGTAAAACCTCAAGTGCACCTGCCTTGGATTGGGATGGCTAAAAGCAATCATTTGGTTTTATCTCCACCATATTTTTCTTTTGGTGTAGATTTTCATTTTAAAATGAAGAGAATTATTTACTCCAAATGTCTGCAATTGCAACCTAATTTTGAGAGTATAAAGGGCTTCAAATTTTCCCTTGCCGCCATATTTCATAAATCGTTAATTTCTTTGAAGAGAGGAACAGACAAACAGAAAGAATCTATTTTGATACATATTGTCTTTTGGACTTTCCAGTGTTCAAGCTAAGAAAAGAAAGAGTTCAGCACACCCTTTTTCAGCAAAATGTTTAGCCATAGATTAGTACAGGGAAAAATAGTTTAGCCATTTTATCATTTACAATTTGCATCAAACTTCATTTTCATACATAATACATTACATCCTAGCAAAAAGTTTTCTACTTTTTTTTAGTTCAATATATTTTAGTGTTTAGTCTATTTAGTTCACCAATATTATAAGACTATCTCCAACCCACCTCTATTTTACTCTCCATTCTCTATATTTGGAGAGTAAAATAGAGAATGGGCACTCCAATCCACCTCCATATCTCACTCTATTCTTCATATTTAGAGAGGTGAATAGTAGTTCTCCAAATTTGGAGAACTACTATTCCCACTCTCTATTTCACTTTTTGAATATTTTATTATTATTTCTATTACTTTCTAATTAACATATTATTCCACATATAATGTCATTATTTAAATATCTAATATTCATAATTCTTTTTAAATCTAATATATTATTTAATTTATACTACTTTCATCCCGAATTAATAGTATTTTAATTTTTTCTAATTTTCGTCAATAATATAATTTGATTTTATTATTAATTTTCACTATAAAGAATACACAAAATTAAAATGATAAGATGAAAAATTTAATTTAAAAATACAACACATAATATGATAATTTAAATACAAGATAGCAATACAATACATAACATAATAATTTAAATATAAGATAAAATACAATACATAACATAATAATTAATTTATCACAACAATAATTTAGTAATCCGGTAGGTCGTTTCCAGATTTATCACAACAATTATTTAGTAATCCGGTATGTTTGTGTAATGTTTATGTAATTGTATTTCACTTTTATTTGAATTTGTCCATTAATTTATATATTATATAACATTTTCTTGCAATTTATGTTATTTAAAAATTGAGTAAAATATAATTTTATATTAAATAAAAAATTTGAAAAAATAAAATTTTATATCACATGAACGTAATTATTGGGAAAAATAAATAAAGGATTTATATTATAAAACAAGAAAATAAGAATGAAATAGAAATAATAATATAATATTGAGAAAAGAGAAAAAAATTCTTTTTTAGAGAGTAAAATAGAGAATTGGGTTGGAGTTGGTTGTCTGAAAAAAAATATAGAACTCTATATTTGGAGAGTATAATAGAGTATAGGGTTGGAGATGTCCTTACGCTAGAAGATGTATTAGGGTGTTAGTTATAACTTTGAAAAGATANNTATTATAAAATAAGAAAATAAGAATGAAATAGAAATAATAATATAATATTGAGAAAAGAGAAAAAGATTCTTTTTTAGAGAGTAAAATAGAGAATTGGGTTGGAGTTGGTTGTCTGAAAAAAAATATAGAACTCTATATTTGGAGAGTATAATAGAGTATAGGGTTGGAGATGTCCTTACGCTAGAAGATGTATTAGGGTGTTAGTTATAACTTTGAAAAGATAAACCCTGCATCTATGAGTTCATTATTATAAACAGTTATAATTAGCTTTTTTGGTATGAAGTTATAATTTATTTTCTTGCACCGAGTGTAACGCTTGTTTGCTTAATGGAAAACCTCTCCATTATTTAGCATTTTCATCTTCACAAATTTTATGTGTTTACTCTTTCTAATATGAGCTTATTTCTTCAAATAAAGATTCAATTGAGTTAAACGAGAACTTGGTAGTGTTCAATTGTTGATT
Organism: Solanum stenotomum; assembly: GCF_019186545.1. Taxonomy (NCBI): domain Eukaryota; kingdom Viridiplantae; phylum Streptophyta; class Magnoliopsida; order Solanales; family Solanaceae; genus Solanum; species Solanum stenotomum. The sequence continues at coordinate 48,306,586 of NC_064282.1, forward strand.
TCAAAGTTTCTTCCTCATCTATGCATTACCACATTTATTTGTAATTTTGATTGTCATTTTTATCCTCTCTCAAATTCGATGGCATCATAATCACAAGACAATATATATATATATATATATAGTGATAAGTAAGATGATTCATTATATTTGTTTGGTAAGAATCTCTTTTTTTACGATAATTTTTTTTATAACTAAGAAATTCGCCTGTGATCCGCCCTTTGGACCAATCACAGTCTTCTAAACTCGGTGGATAATGGGCCCGCCCCTCTACCTTTTTACGACAAATTTTTATGTGGCACAATATTAATTTTTGAACTTTAAAATTTATTAATTGTATGAAAGATGTGATGAGATGATTATTGTTTGAGATAAACCCAGAGACTAGTACAAAAAAAAGAAGGCAAAGAGATTTCGAGTCAGCAACTATAACCTAAAAAGTTAAGAGCAGATATATAGCAGCACCACAATGAGGAGCACTCATCCATTGGATAAATACAAGCAAGGTAGCAATAATGGAAAACATGGACACACTCAGGATCATTTGATACTCACTTTTAAGTGTTCATGAGCTTCTTTTACAGTTTTCCCATCCTTTTTCTTCTTCCAGTTATGACCGTCTTTGCGAAAATTCCTGAGCATCTTACGATCAAACAACACGATTGTGCCACCTGTTGTATTGATACAAGATAATGTAACATAAATCAATAGAATCTATCATGTCCTAGGAGTACAGTTTACTGATACCTATTTTTAATAAGTAACAACAACATACCCTATGTAATCCCACAAGTGGGAGGGTAGAGTGTATGTAAACCTTACCCCTACCTTGGGAGGTAGAGAGGTTCTCGATAGACCCTCGGCACAAGGCAAAGCATATCAAAGCAGAACAAAAAAAAGAAATAACTGAAGTGAAGGGATCTTTTTTTAAATAAGTAAATTGTTTTTTATTGGTTTATAAGATAAATGTAATAATTCACAAGCCAGTTCTAAGTACTAAGTTTAGTGCTGGGTATTACTTTGTGTACTGATGTCATTTTCCACTTCCTTTGATATTACACTCATATGCACAAAACAAATAAGAAAATTGCAAGACAAAGACCATAACGTGCATTCATGCTTAGAGAGGCATTACTTGTTGGCAAGTTTACAGGCTTGACAAAGATGTTGAAATACTTATAGTTGCATAATATTGCATGGATCTCATTTGGTCGGAGCCACCTCATCTTTGCTTCTTCCAATATACTGGGAATATCCAAATCTGTGCAAGCAACAGAAAATATCACTTTTAATCAGCAAGGATGATTCACAAAAGCAAGTCAACCAAAAGCGAAATACAAGCAATAGTGGCTAGGTCAGAGGCCAATTCAGATCTGAAACTTAGCACTGATGTGCCTCTACACCATGAGTTCGTACATCCATCTAATCATTGTAAGATCAACGGGCCTTTTTTGGCCATCACTTCGCTCTCATTTTTCAGGAATTCGTGTTTTGTTTCCATGATGATCTGGCTTCCTAACTATCACAGAAAGAAAAGAAGTTCTAGCTTCACTCTTATTTAACTAATAATTTGTTAGAAACACTTCCACACTTGATAATACTTCATTCACCAGAGTGGCCAAGGAAGCAAATTTACTATGTTCTGATTTCTGAGTATTTCACCACGATAGGTCTTGTTAGTTTGATAAGTGGAACTTGACCAAACGATTTGATAAAAAAAAAAAGATTTGGATGAACATACATTCAACCAATCCTTCCACAAACTAATCTACAGTATTTTAAAAGTCAAGATAAATAAAACTTAATAAAAAGAAAAAAATGAAGTTAATATCCAAATAGAGATAAATATCAAGTGCTTTTAGCATATTATGTGTGTCCTACAGCCCTTGTGTCTCGCACGTAGAGACACATTAACTGTACAATACAGTTTTCAAGAAAATCATTAGTTGCAGTGCTATCCGTTGCACAATGACCTTTCTCACTATCCTCAACTGCAGATATGAATTTTAGAGTAATAAGGTAGTTTCCTTTTCTTTTTCTTTTGATGCGCAGTTTCAGGGATTGTCACAAATCAATTACCATAAGACACAGGCCAGATCTTGTGCAAAGCAACATGTTTTTCTAATAGTCGTGCAAAGCAACATGTATCTTCATGTCAAACTTAATAAAAGAAGATTGTTTGAATTTTTGAAAACCATAGTAAAACATTTGTCATTCTCATGCACTTGTCATTTTAATGTCGATGAAGCACCCAAGAGCTTGGCCTCTCGGTTAATGACATGAAAATCATGGGAGATCAGAGTTCATATCCCTACAGAAGAAAAAGAGCGGTTTCTTCACATTGGTTAAGTCTTGATGGATAGAGTTACCGAGTACATGTGTTGGTGGAAGGTAACATGTGGCCCGGCAAAATAGTCAAGGTATGCACAAGTTGATCCCGACACCACCGTTGTCCAAAAAATGGTCGATAAAATTGATACTCAAGATAATTTATCAAATTGATATGTTTTAACCATCCCACCAAGTTACTCAAGTCTTCTTCAGCTCTTGATCCTCAAACCTCAACCTCATACCATGGTTTAGTCAAAATCAAGAAACTCCTTGTTACTTTGATAAGAACTGATCTCGTATTCATATACATTAAGAGAGGGATTCTCATGAAACCAAAATAAGATTACCTTTGTTTGACCATCATGTGAAAGGTAAAATTATTGCATCTTACCTTTGTTTCAGATTGATGCTTGGTTATTGTTGTAATAATATTCCAACAAACTTTATATGCCATAATCTCAGGGATTACTGTTAGCATTATTTCTTACCTTATCTTTTTAGGTACCTAAATCAAAGTTAACCCCTAAATTGAAGCGAACTGCCCTTCTGTCACAAGTAAACAACCATGCTTTTTTCACATAAAACTAGCAAAATCAAAGTAACAGATAATACCTTGCAAAGTGCGGAAACCATGAATTTCCTTCCCAGTGAGTTGTCCTGCTCTGTTGCTTTCCATAATGTAAAAACCTCAAAACTCCACCAAAGCAATCACATAAAGTCAGAATCTTTACTCCAAGAACCAATACCCCATCTGAAAACCAATCACGCCCATGAATTTTTTAGGAGCGAATTCTGAAATGATGAGTCAAAACCTAGATATGCTGCTTTCGATAAGCATAACAAACTTCCAAGCCTACCAAAATCATACCAAGTTAGAATCGCTAATTGTTGAAAAAGATGAAACTGTGTAAATGATCAGTCAAAACCCAATTGAGATATGAATGTTGCCTATGACCAGTCGTTGCATATCAAAGCTTTGCCCAACTGTCAATATAATATTGGCACTGACCTAATCCATAAAATATGTAATGTAATAATTGGGTGGCCAATGGGGACAACATACGGGTCGGGTCAATAAATGTCATATAATTTGTACATGCGAGAAAAAGATTTGCTGCAGCCGGCGGAAATAACACGCAAATTATATCCGGGTACATGCGGAGATGACTTGTGTTTTTCCGCGCTCTTTCCAAGTGAGCTCAAGGCATCTCCGACTCAATGACTCTTCAAATATAGATTATCTATTTTTTCAAATAAGATTATCTTCAATCCATTTTTATTTTACTTTTTATTTTTTATTTTTTATTTTGGAGAGTAAAATAGAGAATGAACTTTCTAACCACCCTCCATTTCATTCTTTATTCTCCACTTATAGAGAGGTGAATAGTAGTTCTCCAAATTTAGAGAATTACTATTTTCGCTCTCTATTTTACTTTTTGATTATTTTATCAATATTTCTATTATTTATAATGAACACATTATTTTTCATATAAGACCATTAATTAAATATTTGATATAAGTAATTCTTTTTAAATGTAATATAATATTTTTTAAAATATATTATTTAATATATACTATTTTCATTTCAAATTAATAATATTTTCTTTAAAAAAATTGTCACTTTAATATGATTTGATATTTTTATTATTTGTCATTATGATGAATGCACAAAATTAAAATGATAAGATGAAATTTTAAATTAAAAATACAATACATAAAATAAGAATTTAAGTACGAGATAACACAATACATAACATAATAATTTTATCACAACAATTTTTGTTGCAATTTATGTCCACTAATTTGTATACTATATAATATTTATTTGCAGTTTATGTTATTTAGAAATTTAAAATTAAATAAAAATTTGAAGAAAAAAAATTGTATTACATGAAAATTATACAAAGTGATTATTTGAAAAAAAACTATATTAAGAAATAAGAAAATAAAAATGAAATAGAAATAATAATAATAATAATAATAATATAATATTGAGGAGAGAGAGAAAAATTATTTTTTAAAGAGTAAAATAGAGAATTGGGTTGGAGTTAATTGTGTGAAAATATAGATAATCTTATATTTGGAGAGTAAAATAGAGGATAGGGTTGGAGATGTCCTAAAACTAGTGCTGGCAAAATGAGTCCATATTTTGATAACCCGCTCATATTTTATGGGTTGGGTAAGTAATTTTTCATATGGGTAAAATATGGATTAGCCAAATGGGATAAGCTTTCAACTTTTATTCACTCAAAATTCATGATATCACTAAAAATATTGTAACTTCTCTTCCTTTTTGTGTCTTCTATAAAACTAATTATTCTTCTGTATAATTGAAAAGACGAAGTCTTTGGCCCTCCAAAAAATATATANTGGAGATGTCCTAAAACTAGTGCTGGCAAAATGAGCCCATATTTTGGTAACCCGCTCATATTTTATGGGTTGGGTGAGTAATTTTTCATATGGGTAAAAATATGGGTAAAATATGGATCAGCCAAATGAGTTAAGCTTCCAACTTTTATTCACTTAAAATTCATGATATCACTAAAAATATTGTAACTTCTCTTCCTTTTTGTGTCTTCTATAAAACTAATTATTCTTCTGTATAATTGAAAAGACGAAGTCTTTGGCCCTCCAAAAAATATATTTTAAATGTACATTTGTTTGTTAATTATGATTATATTTTTTTATTTGTTTAATTTTATATTGGATAACAAATAATAGTGGACATTGCTTAAAGTGCATTAAGCATGTTTTAGTCCTAAAATGCAAATATTCATTTACTTTGAAATTAAAAATAGTTTCCCCTTGTTATTACATAAATTTATTTTATATTGATAAGTTGTACGGTTTTTTTTTTTACTTTTATGATACAATAAAATTAAATAAAGTATTTTCAACATTTTTCATCTAAGAAAAAAGACTAATTATTTTCTCCATGTTCAATTCTTAAGTAGAGTACTATTTACTCATGAAAATATGGGTAAACTAGTATTTTACCAACCCATTTGTTACCCAATCCATTTTTACTCATATCAAATATATGGGCGGATTGAATTATTACCCATTTTATATTGACCCATTTTCAACCCGCCCAATTTTGACCTAACCCGCCCATTTGCCACCACTACCTAAAACCAATTCACCTCTATTTTACTCTTCATTCTCTATATTTGGAGAGTAAAATATAGAATAGGCTCTCCAACCACACTTTGCTTCACTCTCTATTCTTCATTTATAGAGATGTGAATAGTAGTTCTCCAAATTTGGAGAACTACTAGTCACACTCTCTATTTTACTTTTTGATTATTTATTGTTATTTCTACTATTTTGTAATTAACATATTATTTTTCATACAAGACCATTAATTAAATTTCTAATATTAGTAATTCGTTTTGAATGTAATATTACATTTTAAAAAATATATTATCAATATACTACTTTCATCCTGAATTAATAATATTCCAATTTTTTTAAAAAAAATTGTCACTTTAAGAAGTTTTGTTTTCTTAAAGAGTTAAATAGAGGATTAAATTGGAGTGGTGTGATAATTGAATAAATAAAAAAATAAAAGAATCAAGCGCTCTTTTTACAGTATTGATATCAAATTTTGGTCTGCCACAATTTCCTGAATTTTTAAATTTCTTCAATTTTCAAACAATTAGAAATAGTTATTTTATAAAACTAAAATACTTTTTTTGGTCAAAATATTATACTTTTAAATCATTTGCAAGGCGATTTTGTTTTTTTTTTTTTAATAATATGTAATTACACTCACTATAATATATGGATTTATATACAAATTTTACAAAAGAAAAAATATTTTTACCAATACTAGTGTTTAAATTAAGTGTGCGTTTTATTTCTTCAAAATCAATTAGACTACATAACTAGTCTTTTTCAAAATAATTAGGTTTTTATGTTAAGCAATTATTTCACATTTGTTAAAACTAAAAATTGATTAAACACATAGTAATTTATTTTGTTCCCAATCTTATCATGTTCAAGACCAAGGAACCTACTCCCTTTGAAATTCAATTGGACCCTCACCAACCAATTTGAACCCATTTTTCAGGAAATTAAATGAATATTTTTTTATAAATAATTACCGATTTTAGCGATATTTTTACTTTTTACTATTTATAGCAATACATAACAATATTTTGATAAATCTGCACTATATATCAAAAGTGAATTATGCATGTAATATAATTGTATTTAAAATACATCATGCTTGTTTGGTAATAAATTGACATAATGTATTATAAGTGTACTAAAGTATGTGATAAATATTTATCCATCAATAAAAATTGTATTATATGTGTTTTATAAATTATTTTCTGTAATATGTATTAAGAGTGTATTATAAATGTCTTATAAGTGTTCGATGAAAAAAAAATGTTATTGCTATAAATGGTAAATATTTTTTTAATATAACATATCTGTATATTCGACTTAATTTTGGCACAAAAGCCACCTAGCCACTAAATTACCTAGAGTGTATTATAAATGTTTTATAAGTGTTCAATGAAAAAAGAAAATGTTATTGTTATAAATGATTAAATATTTTTAAAATATAATATATCTGTGTAAGTTTTTCGACTTAGTTTTGGCACAAAAGTTACCTAGCCCACTAAATTACCCAGACCTAGGAGTGGCAAAATGAGTCAAATTTATGGTAATTCATTTGTTTAATCCATTTTGAAATGAGTTGGTTATCCAATCATTTAAAAGTGGATCAAATATGAATCAACTCATATTGTCCACTATAAAATATAGTTAACCCATAAATATCTATCAATTGCACTTTTGTAATAGATCAATGTAACTGAAAGTCTAAAGTAAGATCTCAATTAGAGACCTAAAATTTAAAGAGACATTAAAATGAAAGGACCATCAAAATGCTTATATTGTCGAAAACATACATCCACAACTTTCTTTGAACAAGTACACTTTCTCCCCTTCCGATGTATGAAAATTTTTAGTCCATGACAAAGGACCAACTTATGAGTTGGCTTTCACATTGAGGGACTGTTCGGAAAGCCATTTAAGTAATTGAATTTGTTGTAATTATTGAGTGTAATTACGTTGTTTATTTTGTTTGGTTGATTATGTAATTACTTGATCAACAAGTAATTGGGTGTAACTGATAGGGTATAATTACACTCTCCAGTTGATAGAAAGAGACTGTGAATTACTGGTAATTAAATGATGTAATTATAAGCTGATTACTTTTTAATTTTTCCTTTTATTTCTATTTTTACTTTTTCGTTTTACTGTATTTGTTATTTTTTATTATTATTCTAATATTTTCTAAATTTTTTTTCCATATTATTGATATTCCATTTCCTTCTTATTCTCAACTTTTACTTCATATGATTCCATGCAATTTTTCGTATTATCTAAAACAAATCATCAATATAATTTCATTAGTATTCTACTTTTTAAATTAAAGTAGAATTAAGTGTTGAATGAAGTTATGGACTTAGCCCAGTGGTGTGTTTCTCAAACTAATAAGTGATAATTTAGGTATGAAACTCACATTCAAATAGTTCAGGTATGAAACTCAATTTTTTTTGGATAGTTTATGTATTTTGACACTTATCTCTTATTTTTTATTATATTAGTTATGGAAAATGATCTAATATATCCTTAAACTATTGAAATTGGTATAAAAATACGCTCCGTTGACCTATTGACTCTATAATACCCTTGATTTCAATCTTTGCGGCTCTATAATACCCTTATCACAAACAACCCCAATAACACATATAGTTAAGAGTTTTCATTTAATAGGTGGCAGCCTGTGATTCGTTAAAGATTTAATTAATCTAAACAAATTAAATTCAACCCAAATCCGAATCCACCCCCGCCCAACTAGAAAACCCATTATCTAAAGATGTAAACCAGGTCCATTTTCTCTTTCCTTCTGCGATGGGAATTCTTCTCATTCTTTATGAACATAGCTAAGACTTTTTGAATTCCCAATTCTTTTTTGAAATGACGTTTCATCAAAAGACTTTCTCCTTGCTCTTGGTGGCTTGTTAGATTTTTGAGAATCAATTTGAGGTGCTTCCCTTTGCAGACCAAACATTTTTGGGACCGCAAGATATGTTTTAATTTTTCAAACTATTCACCATTGTGTACTTTATTTTCATGAGAAACCTCTTTCTTAATGTCCATTCCACTAAATTAAAATCAACATCGGTAAAGTATCTTAGTTCAGAATCAATTCTCGACTTATGAATAATTTGAGTCTTGCATTTCATATTCATTATTGTATAGTTGCTGAATTGAAGTGTCAATACCCCATTCATGTCCAGATCAATCGAATGAATTTCACAACTATGCATACTTAAGGGATTTCTTGGAGTCCCACTATTGAGAATTTATCTATGAGGTAGAAAGTGGCAGATCCTTCATAATTGTTATCAAAAATTGATTCATCTATCACAAATTTGGACCTTTTGATTCATCCATCACAATTTTTTGACCTTGAATCAATGTTTCTTTTACGGACAGAAACATAAGGGAAATTGGGGCGGGTGATTAATAGGTGGATCCGGGTTTGTGTTGAGATTTAATTTGTTTAGATTAATTAAATTTTCAACAAATCACAGGATACAACGTATTAAATAAAAACTCAAATTGTATTTGCTAATGAGGTCGTTTGTAATAAGGGTATTGTAGGGACATAAAGATTGGCATCAAGGGTATTATAGAGCCAATAGGTTAACTGAGGGTTTTGTTGTACCAATTTCAATAGTTTAAGTGTATTTTAGACCATTTTTTTTATTAGTTAAGAATATATGTTTATTAATTAATATATTTTTGAGTTGTATGAGGAGAAAGCTTCCTATACGTTTCTAGGGGGCTGTCGTTCATCTACATCTATCCCAATGAGCCGTCTATCAAATCGTTGCAATTGATGTTAAAAAGATAATATATATCTAAAATATTTAATTTAATATCATTGCTAAAGACCTTTGTTTATTTAATAGTATAAAATATTAATTTAAATAATTTATTTTCATTTTTAAAATGTATTACTTATTACTTATGATTACTCTTGTACAATCAAACAATACACTTATAATTATGCTGTATCAAACAAACAAGTCAATATAATTACTAGATGGTATAATTATTAGGGAAAAGGATTAAAAATGTCCTTAACATATCCCAAATGATTCAAAAATGTCTTCAACGTTTTTTTAAGATTTAAAATTGCCCTTTTTAAAGGCTGGCTAACATGGCAAATGTGACATGAATTTTCTTTACCCATTTCAAAACATATGACCCACTTAGTCTAAAAATTCATTTCGAAAAATTTGACCAATCGTTTTTGGGTCTTTTGTTTCCATTAGCTCTAGTTCTCTTCTTTCTTCTCCTTCAATTCATATGTTCTCCATTCTCTAGTTAATTGCAGGAAGAAAAAGATGGAGAAACTACATCAAGATTTGTCAAGTCAACTTCGTAACCTCTCCATACATGAATCAATTTTTTATGGTATTCCAGTTGTGGTTTTCGAAACCATTGTCCCCCATAATTAAAAATCAGATCAACATGTTCAACCATTCTTGAATCGAGTCAATATGCAACACAACAAAAAAAGGAGAGAGCCCACATCGGGCAATACTCAGTGTAATAAAATACAAAATATAATATGTATAAATAAAGCATATAATCGAGAAAAGACATGGACCCCCACTAACAGTTAAAAACTCTAAATTTATGAAGACGGAGACAAATAAAAGAAAAGGGATATGGACCACTGCAACTAACACAACATAAACAAAGCATGCAAAGATTCAAAATACATGATTTTAACATATACTCAAATACTCTGTAATGTAAAAGAGGAAAACATTACTTTAGTCGCAGAGTAATGAAATCAACTGAGCGAAAAATTGAAGAAACAAAAATCATCTGAAGAACATAACTAGAAGGTGTTGTGATTTGCAACCCTAAACCTTCATCCTCGGTGGTTGCTACAAAAAAAAGGCTGGGAATCGTGCTAAAATGAAGTTCAAAGATATGTTAGGTTAATGTCTAAACGGGTTTGTGGGTGGAGTTTTTTTTAGCATAATGGGTCGGGTCGTTGGGATGGATTTAAAAAAAATAGGTGGACCAATAAGATGAAGCCATTTGTCTAATTTAATGACTCAAACATTTGCCATGTCAGCCGGCTGTTAAAAAAGGACAATTTTAAACCTTAAAAAAACGTTGAGGGCAGTTTTAAACCAAAAGGTGAAAGAAGGGCATTTTTGAACCATTTGAAATACGTTAAGGACATTTTTAACCCTTTTCCCTAATTATTATGCTGATAATTACTATCCTATTAATTACACCAACTCTAATATTCTTTCCAAACAGTCCCTAAAAGTTGGATTGCTACCTACTGAACTCGATCTCACTTTTTTATTTATTTATGTATAGACGGGACAGGACACCACTAAAGTCAAGTTTTTAATGGAGTATTACATAGTCGCTTTATTGACTTTAATGATCGTCCTTTTGTTTTAAAAGCTAGCTACCAACGTGACAACATTTTAACCTGTACTATGTAACTTTGGTGAGAAAATGACCAAAATAATTTTTAATGTGTGAATAATACTTTATTTTAATCCTTCATGTGTTTTGCTTAATTGAAATACTAACTCTTAAGATATAATAAAGACATTCATTTTGATCTTTTATGTACTTTACTTAATTGAAATAATTCTTAATGTACAACAAAAGGTCTTCATACATTAAGGGGTCGTTTGATAGAGTGCATTAGGAAAAATAATGCATGCATTAGCCTTGTGTATTACTAGTACCTTGTTTGGTACTCTTTTCCAATCTATGTATAACTAATGCAAGCATTAGTTATACACTCTATTGTGTATTAAGCTGTGTATTGTTAATACCATGGATTTCTAGGAATTAGCAATGCAATGGTTTTAATGTATGCATTAACTTAATTAAAGACTCAATTGCCTCTTAAAACCTTTTTTTACATCTTTTCTATCATAATAGTGAAGGGTATCTTTGTAATTTTTTTTTATGCAATGCATGCTACTTTTTAATACGTCAAACCAAACAACGCATAAATTTTTTTTTATGTATAACTAATGCAAACATAACTAATATATGCATTGCTAATGCAAGTATTACTAATGCACTCTATTTAATATTGTTCTTATACACTCTACCAAACGATTCAGGTCTCCATACATTAAATACTTTCATCAAATAAAATACATTTCAATCAATTACTCTACTTTTACTTTCCCATCTCAAATGTTTTATCATATTCTTAAAAGTAGTTACTTTCAAATTATTCCTCTGTTTAATTTCGAGTAATAAAAATAAATATCTATTTTTATTTATCTAATTTAAAATATCAAAAGATAATTTATTCTTTAGTTTTAATCTATTCATATTATTAAATATAGTCATTTTGTGATGCTTTGAATTATATTCAAATAATAAGTTTAAAAAGTGATATAATAAAATTGTCATTTGATTTATTGCTACTCAAGGAATGTGCCAAATTAATATTAGATAAGTAAAACATGGACTGAGGGAGTATACATCCTTTTAAAATTCAAGATAAAATTAATTATCTTTCTTCATTTTACATTAGTAATAATTGCTCTTAAAGATTTACAAACATAATAAATATTTAATAAAGAAAAAATATATATTAAAATATAGATAAGGATAAATAGTAAAACCCCACCCAATTAAGTATAATATTTTTTTTGAAAGAACATGTATAAGAGAAATACGATGAATGATTGAAGTACTAAGTACCCGTTTGGCCATAGATTTCCCAAGTAATATTTGGGGGAAAATTTGGCAAATAATGTTTGTCCATAAAATTTGTCATTATTTGGTAAATATTTTTGGCAAATATCTCAAATTCCCAAATACTAGTTTTTTCTAGTATTTGGGCCAAATCTCATTATTTGAGATCTTTTAAAAACTGAAATTTTGCACCAAATTTTTATCTTTTACAAAAACACCCTCTATAGTAGTTGTTTGCGTTGTATTACATAATTTTTTACGTGAACACCAAAGTAGTGATGAAACATTCAGTGATTATGAAAGTGATGATATGGTTGTTGATGAAAATGATGAACAATCGGCTCAGGATAACTAAGTCATGTGCTTTGTCTTTTTCACGATGTATGGAATGATGCTTGTTGCACTCACTCCAAACTACCACATTACTCCAGTGTCATGGACACTCATGACACTACTTGTTATTTGTTGCAATGAAGATCCAATTGACTTGTAATACAAACTTATGGTTAGTTTTAATAGTTTTTAAAATTTATGGGTATAAATCATATTTTTCTAAAAAAGTGAATTTTTCACCCAAATACTATGACCAAACACATAGTGAAATTTCATCCAAATTTTCACCAAAATAATATTTATCAAGAATATATAAAAATTTATGGTCAAATGCTAACTAAAAGTGACATTATTTTTGGTTCCTCAAATCCAAAGAGAAAGCCAAGATTATTAGTGTAAAAGTTCAATGTCTAATTCTAAACTGATTATACGGAAGTTCTTTCATTTTTTTCGTATAGAGGAGGGGTGTGAAAAATCAAATAAAAGAGTCCAAAAGACACAAACTCACAAGTCACAATAACACAGACTTTCCACAAAAGTACGATAGGTCATTTAAATCATCATAAAGAACGTTCTACACACTGATCCATCACATGGGAACACACCACAGTCCACAAGCAACACATTTATCACGGTAAATGTCATAATCATCAACTGTCAATCCATCGTACCAAAGAAAAATTGTCTATGTGAAAAAAATTTGATATCGACATATAAATCATTTAATGAAAAAAGATTTTGAAATACTCATCAGTTTTGTCATTTAAAGTTAATTTGTCTTTTTTTTATGAGAGTGTTTCATATATACTCTTGTCGTTATACAAACGATTCACATATACTTCTATCATTACAAAACGAGCTCACATATGCCCTTCATTTAAGGAAAGTGAACATATTAGTTTTAAATTTATTTTTTGACTTTAATTTTAAAAAAATTTATGTAGGGTATATATGATCTTTCTAGCAAAGTTCAAGGTATATTTTAATATTTTTTCATATATAAATTGTTTTTTTGACTTCTTTGATTATCATTATTTGAGTTACTTATTCTATTTTTATTTATTCTTTCATTTTTTAGTGTAAAGAGAAAAAAAATAATTTTTTTTGTGGCTAATTATAATATAAAACTATTTTTCGACTATATTGTAATTAGTTTTTGTATTTGAAAAAAAAAGCTGGTCATCTATAATAAATTTGACAAGAAAATTAATGAAACACAAATATATTTAACCATCAAATAATAAATTTAAATTAGTCATTGAAATAAAAAAAATTCAAAAACATATGTGTGAAGAGGATAAAATATACTCATATGAATTATATATTTTTTTTAAAATAATTAAAAAATTTAATTAAAATTAATGTTTCACTTCCGTTAGAGAAAAATGGTATATGTGAGTCATTTATATAACAATAGAGATATATCAACTCTAAATGATGACAAAGTTGGGGGTATATCAAACCATTTTCCCTAGTTTAATTTTAACCATAAATTTGTGCATAAAATATTTAGATTTATGAAAATAAAATTTGTTTACTATGTAAAACGTAATATAACTCACGATATTGAATATTAAAAAAATATATGAAAAATTACGATAAAAAAACTTTATTTGAATTTCAAAATACAAAAAATTGTCATATAAATTGAAACAAAAAAATATTAAAACCAATAAACAATAATCCTACTCTTGTGAGAGGAACAAGCAATTGAGATTGTCTTGCAAGTAAGGATACCTGCCTCGTACAAAATGCTGTGAATGTATTGGGGTTGAGAAAATTGAATTCTATCTAGGAGTGATAATGGAGCAAGCCAAGTTATAATGTTTATGGGGCGAGGCAGCTTAAAACTTTTATGAATGCGGGGAGGATTTAAATATATTTTTTAAAAATTCATGCGGGGCTGAGTGGTTTGTGGGTTTGATTTTTTAAAAAACTACGTAGATTCACACATTTCGTATCAATTTTGCACCGGTTGGGCATTAGTCATATGATGAGTAAAAGACTTTATGAAAAAACTGTTTTGGATTGCCAAAAACTTGAAAGAAAAAAAGAAGTTGTTACTGTCCCTACTTGCATTCAATATTTATATATTACACTAGAGGAAAATGGCTTGTGTCAGACTCAACATTATGAAGATTTAAATACAAAATATTAAGATAAAATTATGCATAATATATTTTTATAAATTCTTTGTATTATAGATGTTCTAATTAAATTTTTAAATCTCAATTATCTAAATATATATACTATATTTAGCAGAGGAAGATGTTTTTCAATCACAATAAATTCTCTGTAATCTATCACCTTTTTAATTTTATTTTGTGTGATATTATTTTTTATTTTTTTTTATTTTTTTTAGTTATTTATATTTAACCATGATTTGATTTTAAAGATCATATTTATCAATTATCAGTAACTTGTAAACAAAAAACCTATAAGACCATCTCTAATCCACCTTTATTTTACTCTCTATTCTCTATATTTGGAGAGTAAAATAGAGAATGATGTCACGACCTTAGACTTCTACTAAGCACATCGTGCGACACTTGACAATTTGTTCACGAATCTTTCACGATCTTGCAAGCTCAAGTAAGTTTTTAAATACTAGATCGCTAAGAAAATGAAGAAGGATACATGAGAATTGCTTTAAAAGGTTTTTGTATTACTCAAGACTTGGAATATTTGCTTTTCGTGCTTGATTGATTTACAAATGAATGTTCCTCTATTTATACTACACACCTAGGGTAAGTATAAATAAAAATTGCTACACAAGTCCCTAAATATTTACAAATAAGCCCTCATTCTAGAATTTTCTACATAGCTAGAAGATTTCAAGGACTTTCCATGCAAATCCATGGAATTCTAAGGTCTTCTAAGGAATTCTCCCTATATTTCTAGAATATTCCACCAAGAACTATTGTTCTTCCAATATAAGTCTTCCACATGACGTTTAAGTGGCATGATGCCGTGGTGGGTCATGACACTCTCCCCCACCTGATGCTGCGACGACCGCAACACATTGCTATTGAATAACCAAATTTGATCTTCTCGCATGCGCAACCATTAGTCCATTGGATCGATCATTGCCTTTGTGCAACTCCTCAAACATCATGTCTTTGTTCTATTCTAAATCTTCTCAATACATGGTGGCAAAGTCCATTTAGCATTATTGTCTTGAGTCACACTCACAATGGTGGCTATGACCTTCGAATCCTTCTTCTTAATGCCCGACACGGGTTGCATGACTGATAGTTGAGTTTGTCCTTTCGTCTTTGATACTTTAACAAGGGGAACCATGTATGATTCTTCTTGCATCATGAGTAAGAGTCGCTGACGGTAAGAATCGATCATTGTGTGACATTTCTAGAAGAACTCTTGCCCAAGAATTATGTCAAATATGTCTAAAGGAGCGATAGTAAAGTGGTTTTACCTTACCACTTTCCCATCGTGATGCTTACTTTATGAGCGACTCCGCACATGTGAGTCAGTGGTGCGTTAACCGTCTTCATATGAGTGTTACTGGGGTTGTAACTCAACCCAAACTTTGTTATTGCGGTCTTGGTCATGACATTGATCTTTACACCTGTGTCAACCATAGCACGAGTCGATCGTTCATTGATAGTGATGTCTACATATTGTGCGCCGTATTCTTTCAGCTTCTCTGATTACCTTGCGATAGCTCCGCATAGTTCAATTAGACCCAACTACATCGTGCTCAAACCATGCCTTAGTTCGTGTGCATCTTTCTCCTTCCATTTTCATAATATGACACCAAGGTTCTTTAGTTTAGGGAATTTTACATAGCCATGCGGCCCATAACATATGTAGAAACTGTTTCCATTTGCAGTTTGTGCCTTCTTCTCAGCATCGCTTGAACGTCCAAACTTCTTACCATCAGACTTATTGGTGTCATAATTCTTGGGATGTGGTTAATTCTCCTTGCTTTCATCAATAATCCTAACTTGTCGGCTCTCCAACTCTGTTATGACCCAATATTTCACCCAATCTATGAAGTGGAACAATATATCTTTTTCCATGAGGTTGGGAATCTGAAGCATCAGGGTGGTGAACTCCTTCACATATGCTCGTTTATTGCATGTCTGCTTCAACTCCCTAAAATTGTTATTTGCCTCATAGATGACGTTGTTGGGGAAGAAAGTCTTCTTGAACACTACTCAGAATCGCTCCCATGTGTTGATGGTGCAAAACCCCTTCCCTCTCTCAAACACCTTTCGCTTCCACCAGAGCATGGAAATCTCCGAAAGGTACAACACGATAGTGTTGATTTTGTTCTCATCGCTCTTCACTTTGTTACACTTGAAATAATTCTTCAAGTGCCAAAGAAAATTCTCCACCTCTTGCGCGTCCCGAGCACTTTTGAACATCAGAGGCTTGAGAGCCTCAATCTTTGCCTCCCTATCTCCATTGGATGTCGCAGATCCTCCAGTTTCAATTCCTTTCTTGAGAACTTACATCTCTCACTTCATGGTTTTAATTGTGCTTAATGCATTCATGAGCCGACACTTTAAGGAAGTGATGACTTCTGACATCTCATATTCTGCATGATGGCTCCCCTCCAACTCATTGCATATGTTGTCATTGTTTTCAGGGGTGAAGTTCTCGAGAGTTTTGAATTTGCTATCGACCTCGTTCAAGCGTTTGCCTAAGATTTCCACAGCCTGCCTCTCTATGTCAACCCTCGCGATCAACTCTACTCCGGGCGTGGTGTCATTGGATTCCTCTTCATGTTCATCGTCACTCACTTTAGTGGTCGAAAGTGGGTGAGATGTCAAAGCTTTTCTTTAGGGCTGCATATCGGTCGGTTCGGTTCGGTTTTGAACATTATCGATTTTGCTTATTGTTTATCGGTTTGTATACTAGATAAACCGTTAAAGAATCATTAAGTTATCAGTTAATCGGTTATCGATTATCGGTTAATCGAATATCGACCCTTATCAGTTCAGTTATCGAGTTAACCGTTAACATATTATTTAATATATACTACTTTTATCCAGAATTAATAATATTTCATTTTTAAAATTTTTGTCACTTTAAGTAATATAATTTAAAATATTTAGTATTATTCACTATGAAGAGTGCACAAATTTAAATGATAAGATGAAAATTTTAATTTGACTATACAATACATAACATAATTATTCAAATACAAGAATGCACAAAAATGCTCATTTTTAACTCTGTAATACACTAATAAAGCATTTACGAGAGCAACGTAACATTCTTGAACATTGAATATTTATATATAATATTTATGTAGTTGTATTTTATTAATAATTTCACTAATAATTGAATTGTTCATTATTTTTAGTAGAATCATACTTATTATAATTTAAAATATGATTGCAACTTTAGTGAAAATCATATAAGAAACTTAAGCGGGTGGATGTGGGGTAGGTGCGGGACGGGTGGATGCGGGTGAAAG
>NC_064282.1:48324493-48370630 GCF_019186545.1 Solanum stenotomum
GGGGGGGGATGGGTTGAAATTTTGTGGGTGGAGCCAAAATCCTCCCCGACCCCGCCTCATTATCACCTCTAATCCTATTTAATGATATTTCACTGAAGGGTATCATATGTAATTTAACAGTAAAGAATGGACCTTTTAGGAAATGGTTGATATGGTCCAAAGAATAAAGCAGAAAAGACAACCTCTTTAAGCAAATTGATCTTGCAAAATACCGTTATATCCTTAAACTTTCATCTAATGCCACAAACTGACATGTTGAAACCTTCTCTTCTAATATACAGAAAAAAAAGAAGAACATCAAATGTAATTAATTCAAAACTATAAAAAAATATATAATTGTCATGTTTAAAAAAGTGGTAAGAAACATTATAGTGCTAGTCTAACCTATTAATTTTAGTCGTTAAACAAAAATATTAAGCAATTAACAAATTAAAAATTTTAAGTAAAAACGTACTCATTTAGTCGTTGAATTTTTGTAGAAATTATGCAGGGCAGAGCTGAGTGAATTTATGCGGTGCGGTGTGGGACGAAATAAAAATAACAAATTATGCTATGCAGGCGGAGTGGGACAGATTGGAATCTTAGCAAATTTACGTGAATTTATCCAACAACCATCCTGCCCCGTTTTCCATCCCTAATTCTATTGGGGGTGCGACATAAATTTTCACCCCATTAAAATAACAAGATCATGAATTAAAGTGTCTTGCTTTCTAATTAGCATTTGCAAGTTTAAGATCATTAACATATGTAAGTAGTTTACAAGTAAAAAGTTTCTCAAAGAATCTAGTCTAGACAGTTACATGAGTTTCTAACAGAGTACATATAACATAAATACACAGGAGATAGACACAACTTCCACTTGAAAACAAAGTAGACTAAAGTTGATGATGAGTAACCTCCAATTGCCACGCTTCAACAACCTACACCAATCAAATGTGTAGCACGAGTAGTATTAGTACACCACATGTACTGAGTGGGCATCATAGGTCGACATGAATTAGATCCACGTAAGAATATAATATAAATTTAAAATAATAAAATTTGGCTCAAGAATTTAATAAGTTGATATAATGATATCAAAATGTCACGACCCAAAAAATGGACGTGATGACACTCGTCTTATCACACCAAGACAAGTCAGCCTAAACCTCAACCATTACAATAAAGTGCGGAAATAAACTATCAATAAAAGTCTAATACTTTAATATAATGCGGAAATTCATAATCGACTTAAATATACCCCCAAAACTTGGTTGTCACGTACACATGCCTCTAATGTATTACACTAGAATTGAAAGAAAACATAAGTCTCAAATGATGTTGTCTCTAAAATAGAACGAGATCATAAATAGGAGTAAGAAGGTCTGCTGAGATGACAAACAACTACCTCACAAATCTCCACAGGAAGTCCTCGAACAAGAAGAGAATAGAAAGTATCACGAAGATCCGGGCTAGTAACCTACAAAAATGTAGAAGCAAGGGGTGAGTACCAAACCACACAGTACTCAGCAAGTAAACTTCTAAACACAAGCTAAGGGGATATAATACGGGTAATCCTTACCACCCCAACTACAACCTGCATAAAACCATCCCAACCTAAGAGTTCACAATTTACATAGCTCGCAGCTCAACAACAACACTCTAACAATTACATATTCTCAAAAACAAACTCAATATTCATAGATCACAAGTTCCATAGAAAGACACTCACAAGATCAACAATACACAAGATCAAGTTCACCAATGATAAAGATGTGCAATGCAATGACATGCAATGTCAAGTATAATGATGCATGTCTAACAAAACAATACAGACCCGCTGTCTCTTAGTCTGGGACCTTTAGGGGACATATCTGTCCATGCATCCGTCGTGGCGTGCAACACGACCCTCGATATATAGTATCCGTTGCGGTGCACGACACGTCCCTCGATAATACAATCCATCGCGGCGTGCTACACGTCCCTCAAAATATAGTATCCGACGCGGCGCACGACACATCCCTCGATATGGTACATTCTCTTTAATTTCTTATTATTTCTCAATTCATATAACACTTGTCACAACCATGTCTCAGAACAATGCAAATGACATGTTCACACAAATAATGAGGAGATGACCATTTTCATAACATTGCACAATTCACAACAACACAATCGTGATACAACAACAACAATGAATCAATAAGCCTTTCAAAACCATTCTCAACACATTACACACCAATAATTAATCACATAGCCTTTTATTACCCATTTGTTATCACTAGAATTTTTTAATATGGACAAGTCAACCCATCACCAAGTCCCATTACTCCCCAACACATAACACAAGGAAATACACGATTCTATACACTTAACAAGGGTTTAGAAATCCACTTTCCTCAAATAGTCGAACAATCACTCGGGACTTGAGCCTTCCCCTTTTGTTGGACTTTCAAATCAATGCAATCTATTCAAATAAGTAATCACAATAAGTTTTCGAAACTAACAACACCCATTTTACTATATTTCTAGCATAAACCCATAAAAATTCAACCAAATCTATAATCAAGTTCCTAAGTTCAGGCCTAGGGTTAAGTTTCAATTTCTCCAATATCATAACTCTAATGATATTTATACATTACAATACACCTAATATTTAATTACATATCTCAATATAGCAAAATTTAAACTATAATGTGATAATAATAACAAAATTTCGTATCCAAAATCAAGGACATACCCCGTAATCCCTACTGTGAAATAATATAAAGAACCTTAACCTAGTTATCACTTTCATTCTTTTATAATGATTTGCTCCTAATTGGGTAATTGTTACCCAATGATTGGCTATCAAAGCCTAGCCACCAAGTCAACACTACAATATTTACTCAATTTTTAAAACAAAGAAATCAAACTGTTTTTCTTACTTTCTATTCCACCGCACAAAATTATAATAATAATAATAACAACATGACTTCTAACTTCTATATATTCATACCAAATATAAATTAGACCCTTTTCATGCAAATGGAACATAATCTTCTTCAACATTCTGATGAGAGCAAATTGAATAAGACATTAAATTATAAAAACTGACACATGGCATATCATCATTATACATAGATTGTTTGTCCCCTATTAAATTAGAAGATAATATAAATCTACGGTAGTGGACAAATTCTAAAATTAAGCAATTCAATTCTGAGTATACTAATAATATTCCGAATACAAAAATTTGGGCAAGGTTACATTACCTCATGCAATCGGTTGGCTTTTGGTTGTTTCCGAAACTATTCTTGTCAAGTATTATAATTATCTCCTCTTCGAGAATTTGAGCAAAAAATATGCTTGTACGGCGACTAAATTATATTAAACCATATTAAGTTATTAACTTAATTTTTATACACGGGTCAAGTAGAATAGGGTATTAAATAAATTATGGACTTGACCCATTAACTAATTACTAATATTAAATATTTAAAATTTACTCGCTAATTAAATAACCGTAGTTGAACAAGTAATTCAAAATTCCCATTAAGAATTTACGGAAAGGGGTCCTTTATGAAAGAGAGAGAACTAGTTCTCAAAATTGCCTAATGGGTCATTACATTATCCATCACTAAAAACCATGTTCGTCCACTACAAGAAAACTGTGAATTACATTAGAATTTTTCCTAGGAAAAATTTTCGCAACTATTTCATGCGAATTTTCTAGCAAAATTTTTAAATTCCTAAATATTAGAATTATTACCTATGAAATGTATATTCCCAACTAATTCCACAGGTAAATTTGGCGCCATTTTGCGCGAAACATGAACTTGAGGTATTACCTGGGGAAAAGTAATGACAAGTTCATTATCTCTAGCTAAATCCGCAAGTACATGAACCAAAAAAATATTTTAAAATCATTTTTTTATTCCATAGAAAAATCCCTAGGTAATCCATCCTACAGATTTTTCTGGAGATATTTTAGTGAAAATTTATCTGGGGATTTTATTACTTGAAAAATTATTTGGGGATTAGTTGCTGTAAAATTTGTTGGAGATTTATATTTGGGGATTTATCTAGGAATTTTATTACTTGGNATGGACTTGGCCCATTAACTAATTACTAATATTAAATATTTAAAATTTACTCGCTAATTAAATAACCGTAGTTGAACGAGTAATTCAAAATTCTCATTAAGAATTTACGGAAAGGGGTCCCTTATGAAAGAGAGAGGACTAGTTCTCAAAATTGCCTAATGGGTCATTACATTATCCACCACTAAAAACCATGTTCGTCCACTACAGATTCTTCTGGAGATATTTTAGTGAAAATTTATCTGGGGATTTTATTACTTGGGAAATTATTTGGGGATTAGTTGCTGTAAAATTTGTTGGAGATTTATGTTTGGGGATTTATCTAGGAATTTTATTAGTTGGAAAATTATTTGGGAATTAATTGTTGTGAAATTTGCTAGGAATTTATATTTGGGAATTGACCTGGGATTTCATTACTTGAAAAATTATTTGGGGATTAATGTGTTGCGAATTTTTTAGGAAATTTATATTTGGGGATTTACCTAAGAATGTTATTACCTGGAAAAATATTTAGGGATTTTTTGCTACAAATTTACCTGAAAATTATTTTTTGAGAATTCACGTAGGAATTTCGTGACTTGAAAAATTAACAAATTACATAAAAGAAAATTTTAATAACATTAGTAAAAGTAATTTTAATAGGAAAATGTTAAAATCCAAGATAACAAAAACACACACACACACACACACACACACACATATATATATATATATATATATATATATATATATAAGAAATTTAACATTAAACTCGCTAGTGGGCGTGTGGAATAACAAAAGATGTTAAGGAAATTAGTTTGTTGACTCATTATTGAGATTGTTGAATGGTGCGTGATCACCAAACGAGAAATTAAAGAGGTGAGAATTAGTTGCACGAAGATGATAGAGAAGAAATTTGTATCTTGACGATCTGAAAAAGGGGAATAAAGGAATGAATAGGTCATCTATATATAATCAAATAAATATTATTCGCGCAACAAAATGAATATTAGTTGACACATTTTCAAACTTTGGCTATTGGCCATAATACATTAGGACACTCGAGTAGAACTTTTCTGTTGATTAATTTCAACATAATTGTAAGCATCATATATTGAATGATACAAATGCACTTAAGAGTCGGTAGACTTCACACCAACCTAATCGTGAGAAATTCTTGCAACTACGAAAACTACAACAATCTCCTTGAATAGATGCTTTGTCAGCTCATTTTTTAGATAACTTCAATTCCATAATTAAGAAAAAAGGTGAAAAGGGTGGGTAAATCTAGTTCAATCGGTAAATCCATTTAGAAGTCAGGGTGGATTTCCAATTGGTGCATTTGAGACTACTAAGACAGGCGGTTGACTCTTTCATTAGATAAGGGAAGAAGGGGCCTAAGCACAGCAGATGTCGTACACTTGAGTGACAAAGAAAAGCGAGACAATTGGAAATAATCATCTCGGAACTAATATTTTGAAATTTTCTATCCCAAATTTAACTTGCAATTTTTATTCAGGCGATGACTATTGGCTTTTCTATTGATTAATGTATTACCTTTGTAACCTATAAATAATATGTTCAACACATTTCGTAAGACATCAGTCGAATAATAATATTTTTGTGCTCTAAGCTTTAAATTATTTTACGAAGTCTTTAATTGTTTAAGATACTTTTAAAATATTTTCTACAAGATCATTTGAGATTTTTATATTTTAGAATTCTTTTATTTACTTATAAACAAATAAAAAAATACTAAAGTGTATGTCCTACATAAGTGTTATCAATAAATATAAATAGAGAATGTAACAAGCTAAAAATTTCCCTCCTAAAGTTTCCACCACCAGATAGCTCATTAATGATAGACCCTTCACCTTCTTAGTCATCAAATTACTATCTTTATTAAAAACAAAGCAACTCTCCCCCATTCTGATTGTGAAATACGGAAGAGGATCCAAACACAAGCAACATTTTAAGAAGTAAAAGTAGAGGTTAGTCTCCAAACTCCATAATATTTTATATTTTTATGATGTTTGTTTGATTTTTTGTGAATTAATTTATATACTCTGTTTGATTAGTCTATGTACTCATTTTAATTCTGTAATCTTGAAAATTTACAAGCAGACATAATTTGAAACTTTGACCCAACTGTCAATTTTACTTATATATTGAAAATTAATTTGTATGCTTGTTTTTCTTTAAATTAGTTTATATTCTTGTGATGTAATGTTTTGATCCAGAAAATGAAAAAATTAACTTTCTTTCATTCTGTAGGATACCCAAATTAGATACAAAGTATCAAAATGTTAACCTTTTGTTTCTCTGTTTATATGTGTAAATATATTTACCTTTTGCTTCAGAAAATGAAAATTCTCGAGCATCGAAAATGGATGGTAAATAGACTTCTTCTAGATCGAAAATAGATGGTAAATAGGGGTGGAGTTCTCAATTAACTAAACTAAAAAACATAAGTCTTACAAATTTAAAGAACAAAAGGTTCTCAGGGTTATACTTAAAGAATAAAGTTATGCCTACCATAGAAAGATTGTTTATAAGCTTCAAAAATTTGATTAGAAAAATATTGCTAAGTTTTTTCCGAACTTCTTATTTTTGCAATGAACAGATAAGTAGTGTAAAACAGAAAATGACAACTTTATACATGCTTGCTAATATCTTAGAAAAAAAGGATTCAAAAACTTGATAAGACTAATCTTAGATAAAATTTCCAGAAACAAGAATGTGTGTTTACATTCAATTTTCTCCGTTTTAAATTTAGTTAAAACATTTAGCTTCAGCTCGAGTTTGTTTACATTCAGGTTGTTTAGGTTGTTTTATCTTTGCAACTCGATGTGTTTTAGAACAATTGAATTCAACATTCATTTTTTTTGTATTTTGAAAGCTTAATTAAGACATTTAGCTTCAATCGAGTGAGATCAAAAGTTTGTTTTCTTTGTTTGATTTGTCTGCTATAAATCTTTCTGTATATATGAAATTTATTTCTATTCTCTGTCTCATTATATCATTTAATTATAAAGCTGGCTTGAAATATGNCATTTTAATTCTGTAATCTTGAAAATTTACAAGCAGACATAATTTGAAACTTTGACCCAAATGTCAATTTTACTTATATATTGAAAATTAATTTGTATGCTTGTTTTCTTTAAATTAGTTTATATTCTTGTGATGTAATGTTTTGATCCAGAAAATGAAAAAATTAACTTTCTTTCATTCTGTAGGATACCCAAATTAGATACAAAGTATCAAAATGTTAACCTTTTGTTTCTCTGTTTATATGTGTAAATATATTTCCCTTTTGCTTCAGAAAATGAAAATTCCCGAGCATCGAAAATGGATGGTAAATAGACTTCTTCTAGATCGAAAATCGATGATAAATAGGGGTGGAGTTCTCAATTAACTAAACTAAAAAGCACAAGTTTTACAAATTTAAAGAACAAAAGGTTCTCAGGGTTATACTTAAAGAAAAAAGTTAAGCCTACCATATAAATTTTTTTTATAAGCTTAAAAAATTTGATTAGAAAAATATTGCTAAGTTTTTTCCGAACTTCTTATTTTTGCAATGAACATATAAGTAGTGTAAAACAGAAAATGACAACTTTATACATGCTTGCTAATATCTGAGAAAAAAAGGATTCAAAAACTTGATAAGACTAAACTTAGATAAAATTTCCAGAAACAAGAATGTGTGTACCTTGATAAGTTAAGACATTCAATTTTCTACGTTTTAAATTTAGTTAAAACATTTAGCTTCAGCTCGAGTTTGTTTACATTCAGGTTGTTTTATCTCTGCAACTCGATGTGTTTTAGAACAATTGAATTCAACATTCATTTTTTTGGTATTTTGAAAGCTTAGTTAAGACATTTAGCTTCAATCGAGTGAGATCAAAAGTTTGTTTTCTTTGTTTGATTTGTCTGCTATAAATCTTTCTGTATATATGAAATTTATTTCTATTCTCTGTCTCATTATATCATTTAATTATAAAGCTGGCTTGAAATATGTTTTTCATCATTTTAGCAGAGGTTGAGTTACTAGTTGTGAAGATGATGATATCATTTACATAAACTAAATTGTTCATTTGAGTTACCATTTCTCATTTTTTCCTGTTGTGTACATTTGATGCTAGAATCCAATATATTTTGCTAATGATATATATTTTCTAATGACACTATACATGGTCTAAAACATTATATCCTTATGCAGCTAGAATTTGAAAGAAAGAAACAAGAAATATCAGCTGCTCAAAATGCATTAGATGGGGAGGGAGAAGCTAGTCAACCTTCTCAACTAAGTGAAATGGATATATGGGTGCAATCTGTTGGTGGAAAGAAAAAAGGAAGAGTCAAAGGTCTTGGATCCCTAGGTCGAACTGTAAAGACATCGAAGCAATCAACATTAACTTTGCCTGAAGATATTGATGAAATGATTAAGTCACAGATAAATGCTTCAAATGCTGATTTGTATGCTCAGTTGCAGAATGAGCGGCACAAAAATAAGAAGATGAGAAAGGAATTAGACTTGTTGATCAAGCATGTATACAAGATATCACTTTCAAATGAGCGATCATCTCAAGAAGACAACCAAGCTTATGAGAATGAAAGTGATGATGACTCTAATAACATGAATGAAAGAGATTCTAACCCTGATAACGTGAATGGAAGTGATCATAATTATGATTGAGATGGTTGGTAGTTCTATTGAGGTTTCAAATTTGAAATATTTTATTTTGGACTATTTAAGAATCATATATTATTGACATGGATGTTATGAATTATGTTTTTTGTTAGTTGGAATGATTTTATTTTGAATGATGATTTTGAGAATTATTGGAGGTTTCATATAGTTTTTTGTTTAATTGTGAAATTTATCTAGCGGTTTGAATGTGAATTATTATTTGGGGATTTACATCATAAATATTCATGAATTTTTTTTGTGAGAATTTCTTCTGCTGATTTACTTGGTTATTTCATAAAAAAATTCTTGCCAAATCGTTTCATAAATATCCGCAAGAAATTTTATTAATCAGGAATTATAATATCCAAACCTCCTACGAATTTACTTGGGGATCTTCATGGGGAATAACTTGCAAAATTTTATATGATAATCCGCAGGTAAATTCCATTGCGTATGAAATTTTACCAAAAAAATCTTGTGAATTTTTGGTAACTAATCGTGGATAAATTCGCAAATAAGGTACATACAGATTTATTTCCACAACTAACTTACCTAGGGATTTTGCAAATCCGCAAGCAATAGTTACCTAGGAAGGTTTTTCCATCGGATTTCAATTGGCAAGAAAATCCGCAGATAACCAAATTACTTGGGGATTTTATTGTATTATCCCTATGAAAATCTCCAGATAATCAGGACTTTTCTTGTAGTGGTCCTCGAACATAAGTGAGAGGGGAAGGGAGGGGGAGGGGCGGAGGGGGGAGGGGGAGTTAGAGGAGGAGGGAGAGGGGGAGGAGGAGGAGGAACCAACATTACCAAAAGTCTAAGTGATGATCTACCAAAAGTCTAAGTGATTATCTTCTAGAGTCGGTGTTAATCTCTCCAGGTGAGCTCCTCCTTAAGACCATTCTATCAGGATCAACTACTAAGAATTGAACTTTCAAATCAAATTTGACAGATCTACAAATTAGGAGTGATTACCAAGTTATAAACTAACTCATTCACCCAATTTGAACCAAAACCCTCTATATCGTAACACATTCATTAAGACGAATCTTTTCTCACATAACCATGATAAAATTCTGAATTAATATCGGCTACAATCAAAACTGAACATGAACCAACCACCACACACTCATAATGCACAAATCATCATAGATCTTATCAAGATTTTATTCTCACAATATAATATTTTCACGAGCTTAAGTTTAAAAATATGAGCTCTAGACATCGGATACTCATCAAGGAAGAATCGAACTCAACTGAACAAAAGAAGAAAATGATCAAGTAACCACCCAACAAGCGATACACCCAAGCATACAGAACCTTTAACAACACTGTCGAACCACTAGATCAATAGTTGTGATTTTAGACAACTCTTAAGAATGACATAACTAGACCCAAAGGCCCTCACATTCAATCACACATAGCTAGAACATAACCTCGACGATGACATAAATATTAAGACTGTCACACAACTATAACTTTCATGGTAGTTCTTCTATACGTTCTCATAAGCAAAGTTATGTGTGTAGAATCACTAGTATATCGTAACTCTCCCAAACAACACCAAATCTTCCATAACTGAAATGACCAACTCTGCCAAAGGATGCCACCCTACCAGGAGGACAATCGCAGGATCGGTACACCCGATCCACCTCTAGGGATTCACCCATAGATGTGGAAACATGTGTAACATAAGTAGTGAATCATACTCTAAATAATGTCCAGTACGAAGAAGGTGGTCACATAAGAATATACGGAAGCAAGGTCGAATAACACAAGGTACTCCTTCTATAGTGCCCATATAAATAAAATTTCATTCATCTGACTCCATCTCTCGATTTTTAGCCACCCACAATCAGCCGGTCTGGTCCCCATTACGATCCTACTCATACTCGATGTATCATACCTCACATACTTCTCATATTACTCCACTAAAGTCAACCCTCTTAATACTAACAAAACATCATAACCACACCAGTCATTTACCTTTCTCTCAAACCTTCACTAGTATCAAAGTCTTCTTATAAAATACATTGTCGCCTCTAAAAATTCCGAACTATGGCTCCTTCTCTTTCCATTTAAGTTCTCATAATAGATATGGGTTCCATCCAAGGTTAATAGCACAAGTTTCAAATCGGATAGTACCTTTCCATAGAGATAAAGCGATTAACTCACATCCACAGTTAAGTCTAACAAACTTTCACATACCATGTGTCAACTACCATTTCAAACCATCACATACCTCATACCAAAACTCAGAGAAAACCATAGTCACTCTAATAATTCTATATACTATAAGCTCATAACCTCTACTCACCAACAAATGTATATGTAATGCATCATAATAGTCTATGTAGTTTCATCAATAAAGTAGTTTCAATCCCCTTGAAATCCTCATTAACCATGTAGAACTTTAGGTCCATATGGTTATGCATCCATAAATCACCTACCATAATTTGAATAATCTAGCCTCACATAACAATGTAGAATCTTCCACACATCACTGTTTTTCACCCAAACAAAAACCCAATCTTCATAAAGTCGTTGATAAACTCTAAGTAAGTTGGTGTCGAACTAATTCACATCTCATAGTATATCCGAACACAAAGCTAAAAATTTGAACAACATTCAACTCCGAACCAAGGATTTATACGAGAGGTCTCATTCTTTCACCTTTCTTAAATTCTTACCATGTCAAAAATTCCAAATACCTTTCAATACCCCAGACTCTTGTTTTTATCACTGACTCGCTTACGTAACTTATCTATTGACCAACAAACCATGACATTTTATCTTATATTCTAAACCAAAACTTTTAAGCGAAACCCTTCCTTAGGTCCTTTAACGATCAAAAGTAACAACTATATGATCCAAATAATGCACAAGTCCTTTCAATTGCTCAATACACCACACCTTTAATTATTTCTTTCGTATCAATTCATACTTTGAATAAATCTACTATTATGAATGTAGACTTACAATGAAGAACTTGAATTTTGACTCTAGCCATGTAACCTAATTCCCTTATCTATCAATATTAGCTTATATCTCGTTGATTTTATGAAATTGCATACCTTATCTTAACCTTGATCGCCTCTCCATCGATCTTATTGTATTAATCGTTAGAATTTAAACCATACCAGACAACCAACTCAAAACCATAAGAGAACTTATCACCACTCTCTAATCAAACATATGTAGACTTTTTTTTTCAAATCTTACCCAACAATTTTTAACCAATCTGATGAACATGTGACATTATCACCATAACTAGAGAAAAACAGATGGAACCACGTTTCTATGAACATAATTTTCCACTATATCTGAAGGTACATCTTTGACCCTCACAATTAGAGTAAATGTCATTTCTCTTTCCTGTCACGATCCGAGCCTACACCCCGGACATAACACGATGTACAAGACTCCGAAGAGCCTCATACAAGCCTCATAACATTCATAACATAAGACATAAGAAATAATGCGGAATTTAAAACTCTTTAAAACCATACAATCGAAGTCATTTTCATAAAAGCAAGCGGAAGTCTTTCTATACTTTGTCTCAAACCAACTAGAACCATAAGACTTAAAACTTTGGGACGCAACCCATACAAAAGCTCTAAACATAAAATAAAAGANACAAGCCTCATAACATTCATAACATAAGACATAAGAAATAATGTGGAATTTAAAACTCTTTAAAACCATACAATCTAAGTCATTTTCATAAAAATAAGCGGAAGTCTTTCTATACTTTGTCTCAAACCATCTAGAATCATAAGACTTAAAACTTTGGGATGCAACCCATACAAAAGCTCTAAACATAAAATAAAAGACATAAAGGGAAAGGTGGGTTTTGTCCTCAAAGCTATGAGGACTCACCAAATCTTCAACTCCTTGCTCCTTTGAAACCTATCTTCCAAGAATAGAACTCAAGTCCAAACCCTACACTTCGTGAAAAATGTAGAAATATGGGTTAGCACACAAAATGTACCAAGTATGATAGCCATGCAAAAACCATGCTTAAAAGGGACATTTTGGTTGAAAACCACGTATTATGCCAATTTTGAGAAACATCATGAACATTAGTATAAAAGGCACAAGGTACAAACATAATCAACATATAAGCCATTACATCACATTAGGACCATCAACTTAGATAACCCTAAGCTATACTTGTGCAATGTAAGAATAGCATCCCATACTACTCTTCCTACTAAGTACCCCTTTAAGACCACCTTAGAGGAACTTACCATTTGTCATACTCATCTTTAGTCAATACTCATGCATAAGGAACATATACATTTCATTAGTCATGACAAGGAAAGTAACTCATAATACAATCCAAGTAAGAATACATCATTACATTAAGCATTTAAGTCAAAATTCTAATTTAGCCTCATTATAAGCACATTTATTTCATTTAACATTATGACATTGAGAAACACACCATAGCCCTCTCAAGGCCTACTCGTGCAATGCATGAATGACATCCCATACTACCATCCACACTTCATAGAACTTCTTGAGTAACAATAGTACCTAACTCATTTCCTTGATCATAAGACATTTTATATAAAGGAACACACCATGACAACTCTCAAAGCCTACTTGTGCAATGTATGGATGAAGTCTCATACCCCCACCCACACTAAGTAGTGCATTTTTGAGAAGCCATAGTTCATTATCATTCTTTGTGGGGGTAAGCCTTAACCGACATACACCATGTGAGCAAATCATGGAATCCTGGTGTTACCCATACCGAATAAGGGATTCTTACTTGCCTAAGGTAGGACTGTTAACATTTAGCTTAGGTGGATCCACTAGCTATAAACCTATGTGGGCACATAGATAGGGAGATTGCTACTAGATACCCTGCCTCAACTCACGGATGAGCATCCATCTCTATCTATATCCTCTCAGTGCTTAGCATTATTCCCCATGGAGTGCTTGACATCATTACTTTAGTTCATTTTTATGGGATAAAAGATTGCTACTAGATACCCCGCCTCAACTCATAGATGAGCATCCATCTCAAACCTAACATTCATTAAAATGGGATATAGAGATTTTTACTAGATACTCCACCTCAACTCACGGATGAACATCCATCTCAACCCAACATCCATTCATTAGATAGCTCCTAGATTCAAAGATGAGAATAGCCTTTTAACTAAGAATCCCCATATTGTGAGAAAGTCCATTCACAATATGTCATTATCATTCATAAGTGTACAATTGATAATAGCCTTTCAATCAACACAACATCCTTAACATAATCATAGAAACTTCGTTCATTTTCATTCACGAATCTCTGTGTGTGAGAATAAACTTTCATATATATCATCATCAATCATAATTGTTAAATTGAGAATAACCATTCAATAATAACACAATTGCATTCCAGACATGATCACATTACTTCCATTGAAATCACAAAGCATGTACATAATTCTCATAGTCATGTATATGTTCTTTATTCATAGCCCTTCAAGAACCCTAGATCACAATTCATGATTCACATCTTGCATCACTATTCTATACATGGATATTCACATATTTCAATTAGATTAACTACTACATGCATAATTTGATCACAATCCACCCACATCAATCATCACCCACACTTTGAGATCCAATTTGACAAAATAGGGGAATTCATGGATTCATAGGTAATTCATTATAAAAACAATAGTAATTCATCAAATTGATCAAAATATAAGACAATAAACACTTTGAAATCATTTTGAAAGTGAATCCATGCCATTGATTGAAAACTCTATGTTTTGGAGAATTTCAACTTTGAGAAATAGAGTTTTGAAGGGGATCCTGTTGACACCCAATTTTGACCCTCCACAATATAAATTAATCATTTCGAGCTTCTCCAATTTCAAACGATTTAAAATAATTAATTTTATAAAAGTAATAATAATAATATAGTTCGCAAGTTATTTTAACTAGTTCTGTCTTATTTTATAATTTTTAGATAATATATATGTTTTACAAAATTATGTATATAATTATTATATTTTTTGAATATTCAAAAATCGTCTCAAAAGAGTTTGTTTTATATTCAATTAAATTAATTTGGTTTAAAGTATAAGTTATTTATTTTATTAGTTTAATTATTCTTATTTTATATTATTTTGTCTTATTCAATTTTGTTGATTTGAAAAGCACATTTTATTTAAGTTACGTTATTTAAGTTATTGCCATAGTTTTAAATTAATTAGTTTATAATCGAATTAATTATTTTATTTCGTTAACATTAAGAAGCTCATTAATTAATTTTGTATTAGCTCACCTTATTTAGGTTTTAGCCGAATTTATTAATTCAACTCAATTTGGCTATTTCTTAAANGATTAGTATATTTTATGATTATTCGAAAATCGTCAAAAAATAATTATTATATTTTAAATATTAGGGATGGTTATAGTTTTGAGTTAATAAGTTTTATGAAATTCAAAATACTTTCAAGTTATTTTTTTTAAGTAATTTTATCACTTTTTAATAATAAGTATGTGTAATTTGCAATCACGCTATTTTATAAATATTTAAAAATTATCACAAAAGATTTTACATTTTAGTTTAATATTTTATCAATTTACTTTAAGTTATAGCTATAATTTCGAGTTAATTAGTTTTGTAATTGAGTTAATCAATTTATAATTAAGTTCATTATTTTTATTTTGTTGAGATTAAGAAACTCATTAATTAATTTATATTAATTCGTCTTATTTGACTTTTTAGTTGAATAACCAATTAAGCTCAATTTGGTTACATCCCTAAATACAATTGGCTATAATTATAAGCAAATGGGCCAAATTCTCAACCCCAATCCAAACTCTTTCCTCACCTAACCTTTAAACCCACTTAAAAGACCTTTTTGGGCCAAATTCAACCCTTTTCCAGCAGCCCAACAACAATTCAGCAATTTTCATACCAATTCCAATAAACTCCCAGCCCAAAAACGCCCCAGCCCCCTTTAGTACACCCAACCCGACCCACTACAATACAACAACATTACAATAACCCAGCGTACAGTACACCCCACCCCTGCACATTCTTCTTCACGTACAAACTCTACAAAAACAAGAAAAAATCAAACCCGAAAATCCAATTCGAACCCAGCATCGACCCGAGAGCAGCAGCTCACGTGAACCAGACAGCAGCAGTACGCGTTTTCTTCTCCCTCACGCGTCAACAAGCAATAACTCCCACAGCTTTCTCTGCAACAGCCGCCCATTTGATCTTGTCATCCGGATTTTGAGAGATTTTGGTTGAAATCTTGCACAAGCAACAGTTCTTTGGTTTTGGAAAAAATAAAAATAAAATTTGAATTGAAGATTGGATAGGAATTTCCTTTTTGGCCCTTGCCCTCGTCCAATTTTCATCCCTAAAATCGCCCCAAGAACAGACCCTAGAATTTCCTCTATATAAACGTCGCTTTTTATTCATTGTAAGGGGGGAAAAAGGAAAAAAAGATATCTAAACAAAAATCTTTGAAAGCTATTCAGATCAGTCTTGGCTCTCACTCTTTTTATTGTCTTGTTCGTTCGAGTTTCTTCGAATTGCGTTTCGGTGGAAGAATCGCTGCCATCTTAGCTCGTAGTCTTGGTTCACTGCTCCGAAAGAGCACCTCAATGACGACGCCCCTGGTTGTTGATTTGTTTAGAGAGATGTAACTTACTCATGTTGCAGTGACAAGTTAAGCTTCGCTAAATCCTTTTTTTTTTTATATCTACACAGTGCTAAGGTTGCTTAATTGTCATCTTCTCGATAGTTTGGGGTCAATTGTCATGTTCTCTACACTTTTGGTTTGTCGATTTGAGTTCCACAATCAAATCCTTCCAAAAAAAATTTTTGCCTAGCTGGGTTTTGCTCTTCATTATTCATGTTTGGGTTGCTCGACTCGAATTCGGTTCATTTTGCTTGTCATTATCGGCATCATTTGAAATAGCGTAGTAGTCTCAAAATTAACCAATATGTTAGTTGTATATGGAATTATCTCATTGTCTTCTAAGTGCAACAACTCGATTTTCTCTATTCGCAGATTTCATTGTTGTATTTAAATGACCTTTTATTATGAAAATCCCACAAATTAGTTGCCATGTTGATATGTTACTTAGTCCCTTCCATAACTTTTTTTTTGGAGATCCATAGCTACATGTTGCTCTACGCCATGATTTTTGCTTCTTGTTTAAGGTTTCCTAGAGTCGTGGTATGTCTCAATCTCTATAGTTTTGTCAAAGAATGTCTCTATNATGAGGACTCACCAAATCTTCAACTCCTTGATCCTTAGAAACCTATCTTCCAAGAGTAGAACTCAAGTCCAAACCCTACACTTCGTGAAAAATGTAGAAATATGGGTTAGCACACAAAATGTACTAAGTATGATAGCCATGCCAAAACTATGTTTAAAAAAGACATTTTGATTGAAAACCACGTATTATGCCAATTTTGAGAAACATCATGAACATTAGTATAAAAGGCATAAGGTACAAACATAATCAACATATAAGCCATTACATCACATTAGGACCATCAACTTAGATAACCCTAAGATATACTTGTGCAATGTAAGAATAGCATGCCATACTACTCTTCCTACTAAGTACCGCTTTAAGACCACCTTAGATGGACTTGCCATTTGTCATACTCATCTTTAGTCAATACTCATGCATAAGGAACATATATATTTCATTTGTCATGACAAAGAAAGTAATTCATAATACAATCTAAGTAAGCATACATCATTACGTTAAGCATTTAAGTCAACATTCTAATTTAGCCTCATTATAAGCACATTCATTTCATCTAACATTATGACATTGAGAAACACACCATAGACCTCTCAAAGCCTACTCTTGCAATGCATGAATGACATCTCATACTACCATCCACACTTCATAGAACTTCTTGAGTAATCATAGTACCTAACTCATATCCTTGATAATAAGACATTATACATAAAGGAACACACCATGACTACTCTCAAAGCCTATTTGTGCAATGTATGGATGAAGTCCCATACCCCCACCCATACTAAGTAGTGCATTCTTGAGAAGCCATAGTTCATTATTATTCTTTGTGGGGGTAAGCCTTAACCGACATAGACCATGTGAGAAAATCATGGAATCTTGGTGTTACCCATACCAAATAAGGGATTCTTACTTGCCTAAGGTAGGATTGTTAACATTTAGCTTATGGGGATCCACTAGCTATAAACCTATGTGGGCACATAGTTATGGGATAGAGAGATTGCTATTAGATACCCCACCTCAACTCACGGATGAGCATCCATCTCTATCTATATCCTCTCAGTGATTAGCATTATTTCCCATGGAGTACTTGGCATCATTACTTTAGTTCATTATTATGGGATAAAAGATTGCTACTAGATACCCCGCCTCAACTTATGGATGAGCATCTATCTCAAACCCAACATTCATTAAAATGGGATATGGAGATTGTTACTAGATACTCCGCCTCAACTCACGGATGAGCATCCATCTCAACCCAACATTCATTCATTAGATAGCTCCTAGATTCAAAGATGAGAATAACCTTTCAACTAAGAATCCCCATATTGTAAGAAAGTCCATTCACAGAATGCCATTATCATTCATTAGTGTACAATTGAGAATAGCCTTTCAATTAACACAACATCCTTAACATAATCATAGAAACTTCATTCATTCTTCATTCATGAGTGTGTGTGTGAGAATAAACTTTCACATATATCATCATCATTCATAAGTGTTAAATTGAGAATAACCTTTCAATAATAACACAATTGCATTCCAGACATGATCACATTACTTCCATTGAAATCACAAAGCATGTACATAATTCTCATAGTTATGTAATGGTTCTTCATTCATAGCCCTTCAAGAACCCTAGATCACAATTCATGATTCACATCTTGTATCACTATTCTATACATGGATATTCACATATTTCAATTAGATAAACTACTACATGCATAATTTGATCACAATCCACCCACATCAATCATCACCCACACTTTGAGATTCAATTTGAAAAAATAGGGGAATTCATGGATTCATAGGTAATTCATTATAAAAACAGTGATAATTCATCAAATTGATCATAATATAAGACAATAAACACTTTGAAATCGTTTTGAAAGTGAATCCATGCCATAGATTGAAAACTCTATGTTTTGGAGAATTTCAACTTTAAGAAATAAAGTTTAGAAGGGGCTCCTTGGATGGAACTTAACCAAGGATGAACACTACCATACCTTGCTTGAAGAAACTCCACGAAGTTGAGAGAGAAAGATGAACTCTTGAACTCCAAACCTTGATTTCTTCTTCTCCAATGGAGGTTTCTAGAGAGAGAATATTTGGGAGGGGAGGTGGTTTCTATTTTTGAGTTTTGGGAATAATTAGTTGTAAAAGGGTGTTTAATACTTTAAAAAGCCTTAAATAACTCTAAATAATTAAAGTAAACCAACCCCTAACTAATCTAACCACCCTAGGAATTTACTAAGTTTCCCCTCAACTGGTCGAGTTTGGGCAGATTTGGTGATGACCTACGCCTTTAGACCTACGAACCGTAGGTAGGCTCACGCCCCATCCTGCATATTCGTTGTTTGGGTCAACAAGTCACCATCTGGGGCCCTTGACCTACGGACCACCTCCACGAGGCATGGATGGACCTACGGGATGTAGGTCCCATCTGTAGGACATCTTTTGTTCTTTGACAGCTTTGGGGGTTAGACTTTAGGGTCCTCCTCAAGGACCCTTGGTTGGTCCTTGGGGAGTCGTACCTTGACGTTTAACGCCTAAACCCCTCAACCTA
Organism: Solanum stenotomum; assembly: GCF_019186545.1. NCBI lineage: Eukaryota > Viridiplantae > Streptophyta > Magnoliopsida > Solanales > Solanaceae > Solanum > Solanum stenotomum. The sequence continues at coordinate 48,344,052 of NC_064282.1, forward strand.
AGCTCGGGAACTCATTTTACAACATCAAACTCAGCAACACACTCGTAAAGCTCTAGTCTCATCTACTAGTTTTTCAAGTCGTTACATTATCCCTCGCTTAGGAACATTCGTCCTCGAATGATACTTTAAACACTTTAGGGAATTAAAGACTCAAGACTATCAGCCCATCATGCATGAAACATCATAATCAATGCACAAAATTAGGAGGAAACATCATCTCCATCTCAAAAATAATCCATGCACCACAAGAAAGTAGGAACTACACCTACAAACTCATTATGCATGAAAACTTCTACAATTCTCATTTCATTGGAGGAATTACCTTCTCCAACTCAAATCATGCTCATCATAACATCATAAAGCAATTTATGCATTTACTCTTAAAATCACATTTAGGCATGTTCAACAATTCACCTCATGAAGCATATAGACAACTCATACTAAATGCACATCAACATGAGGAACATAATTCATAAAAACTCATTTTCTCACTAAACATAAGTTCATCAAGAACATGCACAACATAAGGAGACCATGGAAACACATAATCACACATGACTCCAAAACATGAAACAAGCCAAAAAGGAACTCTTTGTCTTAAGCTTGAATAGGAATAAAAGGAAGAGAATGAGGATATCGGGATTTCTCATTGGCCCTTGGCCTCCCAAGTAGCACCCTCAACTAAAGCCCTTACTAAAATACTACTCCTTAACATTTTCATGGAAGCACTTCCTTACTCTTCTATTTCTCAACTTGCCGGTCTAAGATCCCAACCGGTACTCCTAAATTAGAGAGGTTCTTATTAAGCAACTCTAGCTCACAAACAATCTTACCAACACCACTCAAGTTGAGAATTCAAGTCAACCTAACCCATGAACATCAAGGATACTCAATGACCTTGCTATCTAAGCACATTATCTCCCCCTTGGGAGCGAGCCTATACAAACCCTTTTAAGCATCACCTCCTTCAATTCTAAGGTCGGAGCAAGTCATCACTAAGCTTTTACATTCATCACACAAGATGATTCTAAACCATGGTAAATTACACTTCTACCCTTCTTAGAGTAGTCTACTCACTCCACACATCTAGGCATTACTATAACACCCTATTCATCAAATCTATCAACATACCTCAAAACTCATCATGACTAAGTCGGGCTCTACCATCAATCTAAACAAAACCATAATGCAACCCATTCATACTAAAGACAATATCACAATCTATCCTCTCAAATCTATCAAGTCACATAGCCATAATTGGCATCACAACCAATATTTTCTCCCTCGCTCCTTCTAGCATAAGCCCTTCGAGTAGTCATATCCTAAAGACCATCGGATAAGGAATAGGAGAGAGAGAGACTTTATAGAGTTAAACTTTATAGCACGACTAGATACCCCGCCTCAACTCACGATTGACCATCTATCTCAAGAGATAGTTACTAGATACCCCGCCTCAACTCACAGATAAGCATCCATCTCTATCCATATCCTCTCAGTGCTTAGCATTATTCCCCATGGAGTACTTGACATCATTACTTTAGTTCATTATTATGGTATAAGAGATTGCTACTAGATACCTCGCCTCAACTCATGGATGAGCATCCATCTCAAACCCAACATTCATTAAAATGGGATATAGAGATTGTTACTAGATACTCCGCCTCAACTCACGCATGAGCATCCATCTCAACCCAACATTCATTCATTAGATAGCTCCTAGTTTCAAAGATGAGAATAGCCTTTCTACTAAGAATCCCCATATTGTGAGAAAGTCCTTTCACAACATGTCATTGTCATTCATTAGTGTACATTTGAGAATAGCCTTTCAATCAACACATCATCCTTAACATAATCATGGAAACTTCATTCATGAGTGTGTATGTGAGAATAACCTTTCACATATATCATCATCATTCATAAGTGTTGAATTGAGAATAACCTTTCAATAATAACACAATTGCATTCCAGACATGATCACATTACTTCCATTGAAATCACAAAGCATGTACATAATTCTAATAATGATGTATATGTTCTTCATTCATAGCCCTTCAAGAACCCTAGATCACAATTCATGATTCATATCTTGCATCATTGTTCTATACATGGATATTCACATATTTCAATTAGATTAACTACTACATGCATAATTTGATCACAATCCACCCACATCAATCATCACCCACACTTTGAGATCCAATTTGACAAAATAGGGGAATTCATGGATTCATAGGTAATTCATCATAAAAATATTAGTAATTCATCCAATTGATCATAATATAAGACAATAAACACTTTGAAATCATTTTGAAAGTGAATCCATGCCATTGATTGAAAACTCTATGTTTTGGAGAATTTGAACTTTGAGAAATAGAGTTTTGAAGGGGCTCCTTGGATGAAACTTAACCAAGGATGAAGACTACCATACCTTACTTGAAGAAACTCCACGAAATTGGGAGAGGAATATGAACTCTTGAACTCCAAACGTTGATTTCTTCTTCTCCAATGGAGGTTTCTAGAGAGAGAATATTTGGGAGGGGAGGTGGTTTCTATTTTTGAGTTTTGGGAATAATGAGTTGTAAAAGGGTGTTTAATACTTTAAAAAGCCTTAAATAACTCTAAATAATCAAATTAAACCGACCCCTACCTAATCTAACCACCCTAGGAATTTACTAAGTTACCCCTCAAGTGGCCGAGTTTGGGCAGATTCGGTGGTAACCTACGCCCCTAGACCTACAGACCGTAGGTAGGCTCACGCCCCGTCCTGCAGGTCCGTGGTTCGGGTCAAAAAGTCACCATCTGGGGCCCTTGACCTACGGACCACCCCCACGAGGTGTGGATGGACCTATGGGGCGTAAGTCTCATCCGTAGGTCCTCATTTTTTTTGACAACTTTTGTTCTTTGGCAGCTTTGGGGGTTAAACTTTAGGGTCCTCCTCAAGGACCCTTGGTTGGTCCTTGTGGAGTCGTACCTTGATATTTAACCCCTAAACCCCTCAGCCTAAGCTCGAGAACTCATTTTACAACATCAAACCCCACATCAAACTCAACAACACACTCGTAAGGCTCTAGTCTCACCTACTAGTTTTTCGAGTCATTACATTTCCTCTTTCTGAAAGCTAAACTATATCCCACTAATTCTTTCCATTTCTGACTCTAGCTCCTTCAATTTTATTCAAGCACTGTTTTAACACATCCTAAAATTTTTCATATTACCAGGCTACTCACCAAATAGTAGGAAACCATAACCTTAGATACTCATAAGACATTACAATACAAAATTTCGTTTAATCAATAATTCTTATCATATAGTTGCATCCTAATCACAATCTATCACGAACTCTTATTATCATTATGCTCAGTTAGCCCTTGCCATCATCACAAAGTCAACTTTGTCATCGACATGACATCTCAAACCCAACTATACCAATCGAATTCAAAAGACTAACGCAATTTTATATGCATTTTCTTACTAAAATTCTCAATTACCTTCACACAAGTATACTCGTTAAGACTTCCTTTACCTATAAGTTTGTCATCCTAATATCGATCCACTTCCATGGAGCTTACGATGAAATCACCACTTATTTAAAATCCTCGAGTTACACTTCACAACCTAAACACATCAATACCATACCAAAGATCCACCACTAAAAACTTCTTTATAAATAATGTTTAACCCATTCGTCCGTAGTAACAAGCTAGTTGGTTTCTCAAATATAAATACAACATCAAATCTTATTATATGAGCATGTGATACAATTGATAACTTCCTAAGTAGTTAGTATTCACGCTTACAATCGACGTATCCATTTTCATATGACACTAGTACCACATCGTGAAAGTTCAGTAGATCCACCACTAGAACACATCATACCTACCGAGAAGATTGTACCCAAATAGCCCACATATTTATGCCAATTAAGTAACTATAATACACTACCAAATTCGTTCAGTCTCTCATCCAAAGCGATATGCATTCCTTCGTAGATTAGATCCATAGCAAGAGTAACACAGTCCATAACTCTAACCAAATAAGAATTGGTACCATTGTAATAGTCGTGTCATGGCCCTCTTTGATATACACTAAATATATAAAATCGTAGTAGAGAATCTGACCTCAATTAGCGCAACATCATTCTCATCATTCGCTAAACAACCCATACATATTATGACAACTTTACTTACTGTATTTTCCACAGTTACAATGTTCATTATCTAGCCACCCATTTAGTCATTCCACTTCCAATTGTCAAACCACTCAAGATATTGCCTATACTATATAAGTACTATTCCTCTGTTGGGGAAACTAACCTGAAAAAGATAACACATTAATGAAATTCCTCAAATCATTGAACCATCACCTTACTCAACACCTTCAAATCGCTAAACATTTTGAATTTGATCATACATCTTTTTCACAAGTCTATCACATCTACCTTAGTACCAGATCTATCAATCAAGTCATATGCAACACACAAACTACCCACATGAGGAACCATGCACGAGTCATCATTATAAGTGAGAGAATGGAGTGAAGTGATAAGAATCAAATCGGACCAAGGACGCACGATAGAGATTCAATAAGTGGAGATTTTTCCTAACAGTAACCATAGCCTCTCGAAGATAAGTACAAATGTCTCAGTACTGATCCTTGAGACTCTACTTGTATACACGTAAGACCTATGAACCTGGGGCTGTAGGTTAACTAATTTTAGTAATTAGTTAATGAGCCAAGTCCATAATTTATTTAATACCCTATTTTACTTGATTTGTGTATAAAATAACCGTAGTTGAACGAGTAATTTAAAATTCCCATTAAGAATTTACAAAAAGGGGTCCTTTATAAAAGAGAGAGGACTAGTTCTCAAAATTGCCTAACGGGCCTTTACACAAAATATGTTACATTGATTCAATATAATAGTCACTTGTTGCAATGTTTGAAATCTTAAAGAAGAAACCAAAAGACAAATTTGATCCTTTTATAAGCAGACAATAATAGGTTTGAAGAATGCAAAAAGTTTAACTATTTGGGAGAATTCAAAATATTCAATAATAAGAGAATAAGAATAGCAGAAGGAAGAATGGAAAAGGTAAATATATGCATAAAGGGGTGTACATGGACCAGGTTTGTTCAAATTTTTTAAATATAAAACTAAACCATTTTTGTCGGGTTTATAAATCTATAAACCAAACAAAATTAATAAAATCCGGGTTTTCAACCTCCTATTTTTCCGGACTTTTTGAATTTTTCGGGTAAAATATTCTCATACAAACATGTAATTAACTTGTACTTCAAATATTTCTCTAGTCCTACCAAAATACAACTATCTAAGGTATTTTTATTGAAAGAAAATAACACGAAATATGAAATGAATGATGACACTAAAATATTCAACAAAAAATAATGATGAAATTGTATTAAACAAATATTGCACATAAATATGTCATAATGAAAATGATCATAATTTAAAAGTGGTAAATCATGCTAAAATAAGTCTAATGAATATTAATTACGTAACTAAATATTAAAGAATAACTAAAATTTCATTATGTATTTTAATTGTCTAAACCAATGTAAAACTAAAAAACAATTATTCAATATTATTGTTATTTTTAGTGTTGAATTGACTCTTTTTTTGTTAGCATTAGTATTGCTTAATTTTGATTTGAACTTTATTAGAGTTAGTAATATCTATGGACTATATCCTTTATTGGACCATTCAAAATTGTAAATTAAACTTGAAATAATATGTTAAAAGACAAAAACAATGAAAAAGTTTAAGAAATATTTATAAATTATATCAAGTAAATACTTTTATGTACAATAATTTTTAAATTTTTTTTTTTATATATATAATATCGGGTTGGTTTGGTCTCGGATTGACTTTTTTAAGTTAAAACCAAACCAATCTAAGTTTAGACGTTTTTTTTTACAATATCGAACCTAATCACTAGTTGATTTTTTTCCCGATCTTACTCGATTTGCGATTTGATACGGTTTCAGTTCGGTTTTGTTCACCCCTGTGCATAATAATAAGTACCCAAGTAAGAAAGGAAATCATAATTATCTAAAAGCCTACTTCCTCCGTTTCATTTTATGTGACACCCTATCTTTTTAGTTCATCCTAAAAAGAATGTCACTACTATAATTAAAAACAATTTAACTTTAAAATTTTCATTTACTCTTGGTGAATATTTTATAGCCATACAAATATCTAAAGATTATTTTACGCCATGATAGTAAAATGTTTTTTTTCTTAAACACCATATCAAATCAAATAATATCATATAAAAAAGAACAGAATAAATATTACATTCCATAATTATTGCAACGATACGCTAAAAGGTAAAAAGTTGGTATACTTTCTCCCAAAATTATTACTTCTACTAGTGAGGGTTTATGAATTTAGTTAAATTGATATTCTGACGTGGTCTGGTTCCTACTGATAGGGGCGAACAAAATTGAATCGCAAAATTGCACCAAACGTGAATCGAGTCAAATTGAGAAAAAATTCGACTAGTGATTTGATTTGACTTGGTATTAAAAAAACTCCAATTATACTGAGTTGGTTTGATTTTAACTTAAAATAGTTAACCTGATATCAAACCAACCCTACATCACGCGTGCACGCACACACACATTTTAAAATTTATTTTATACGTAAAAGTATTTACTTTGATATAATTTATAAATATTTGTTATATTTTTTTTATAGTTTTTTATCTTTTAACATATTATATCAAGTTTGACTTAGAGTTTTGAATAATCCAATAAATATTATATTCCATAGATATTCGTAACTCTAGTAAAACTCATATCAAAATAAAAAATCAATACTAATGCTAATAGAAAAAAATAATCAATACTAGGAATGACAATAATGTTGAATATTTATTCTTTAGTAATATATGTTTAGATAATTAAGATACATAACCTAATTTTAGATTTCTTTAATGTTTAGTCACACAATTAATACTTATTAGACTTATTTTAACATGATTTAGTACTTTAAAATTATGATCATTTTCATTTTGACTTATTTATTTTCAATATTTGTTTTATGCAATATCGTTATTATTTTTGTTGAATATTTTAGTGTTATCACTCATATCATATTTTGTGTTATTTTCTTAAGGAACACATTAAATATTTGTATTTTGGTAGGACTAAACAAATATTTGAAGCACAAGTTCATTATATGGTTGTATGGATACTTTATCGAAAAACCCCGAGAAATTCAAAAAAAAATCCGAGATTGAAAAACCCAAATTTTATTAGTTTAGTAAAGTTTTTAAATTTAAAAACCCAACATAAACAATTGATATTTAAAAAATCTGAATCAATCCGGTCCATGAATTTAATCCAAGTCATTTTACTAACGAGGGCCCATATGAGAGGTCAAGCAATTCTACCTACAAAGTATCTACAATTTTGGCCTAGCACTTCTATCTGTGTAGGGACTACAAAAGTTTGGTCTAGTGCGCATATGTGATTTGTGTTCATTGTACTGTTATAACTATATTATGGTTATTTATAGTTTATCTTATACAATAACATTAGTATTTGTTTTCATGCTCTTTTTTTTTTTAAAGACTTGCACCACATGCTACTGGATGCTAAAAATCTAGTTCGAAACGATATCCATTTATTAGCTGGGGTGAACTAACCCCCTTGGCTCATAGTGGCATCTCTACTTTCTACTTTGAATTTTGTCTTATAATACTTTCTCGACTCCACTTGTGGAATTAGTCTATCTTCTAAACTTGTACTGTTTTCTTTTGAATTCCGCTACATTGCAAATACCTTACTTTATTTATATATTGTGTTGGCTTATAAGAGTTGGAAGGATTCGCTTATTGGATAAGAGCTCTTCAGGTGCCAATTGCAGCTCCTGACGTAATACTCATAAGTCATAACCTTATAACATTGAAAATATTTATTATTTATATTCTAAGTGCATAAAGTTAAATTCTTTATCCAAAGAAAAAAATAAGAAATGATAGGGAGATTGGGAAAGAAGTATAGTAGAAATTACAAACAATATGCATGCAATTCTATCAATCTCAAGTGTTTAAAGAAAAAAGAAATTGTCAAGAGGGAAGAAGTAAACAATCAAAGATGTTGTTCCATAAGAATCATCTAAAGACCAATAGTTACCATTCAGTTTAAAATACAATGAACACCAATAGTTCATGATAACAAAAACTTACATGGTACCCTTCCATGATTATCTAGCAAAAATCTGAAATATAACCTTATTTATCTACAAGGAAGATCATGGATACACAGAGACGCATAGACCAAGCACTTAAAACAGCAGACGTCTTAGAATTACAAAGACAAAATCGTGTTACATTTACAATCTACTCTTCTTCAATGGTCCCATCTCCTTTGCCTTTGCCCTTAACAAGTGCTTCTGTATTTTTCCTGTAGCTGTCTTTGGCAATGGTCCGAAAAACACTGACTTTGGGACCCAGTACCTAGGCATCTTTGATCGACTAAATTTCATAATATCCTCTGCAACCTGTTGCTGATCTGTTTCCTTTACAGCAGGCTTTAATGTCACAAATGCACAAGGTGACTCTCCCCATTGCTCATCAGGCCTTGCAACTACGGATACCTCCAGTATTGCTGGGTGTTGATATAGGATATTCTCGACCTCAACACTACTAATATTTTCACCACCAGATATGATGATGTCTTTTGATCTGTCTTTTATTTCAATATATCCATCAGGATGTTTTACAGCAAGATCACCAGAGTGATACCAACCTCCTGCAAAAGCAGCTTCATTGGCTTTCGGGTTCTTCAGGTAGCCTTTCATCACAACATTACCCCTGAAGACGATTTCTCCCATAGTTTTCCCATCGGCTGGAACAGGTATCATGTCCGTGGGGTTAACTACATCTAGATGCTCCAGGCTTACATATCTGACACCTTGACGTGCATTGAGACGCGCTTGAACATCTGTGGGAAGTAAATCCCACTCAGGCTTCCATGTGCATATAGTGGAGGGGCCATAGGTTTCAGAAAGGCCATAAGTGTGTAAGACACGGAAGCCACGTTGAGTCATTGCAGCAAGAACAGGAGGAGGAGGAGAAGCACCAGCAGTGCTTACATGTACTAGCCGAGGCAGGGGAAGGATGGTCTCCTCTTTTGAAGCATTAACTATGGTATTGAGCACCACAGGTGCAGCAGAGAAATGGGTTACACCAAGGTGAGCTATGGCAGAATAAACAGCCTTTGCAGTTACCTGCATATGGACCACTCAAAAAAACAAAAGGCAACCTTGTCAAGAGCCAAAAGCAAGAAGCAGGGAGAAATACATCAATATATTTGACCTGCCTCAAAGCCATTATCTTTTCTAGCTACTTTTGTTCTTTTATTTTAGATATAGACCAAAATGGCATGTGCCCATCCTCCTCTTAGCATATTCAAAAAAAATTCAGATTCAACTCGTGCATTAATCTCTGAGATTTTAATTAGGAAGTAGACACGGTGTTACTTTGTTAAGCGTATATGCTAAGACAATATATTTCTCTTTAATATTCTTCTATTCCTTTAACCTATTTCAAGATAAAACACTGAATAATTGTTTCTAACCCTCGTAGTTGGAACAATAGGATGTCATTGATTTTTGTTTGGTCAGTTGTATGATCAGAAGACAATATAGTTTTTGTTGGATATATCACCACCTACGCTATCCTTTCAGTTTTCCAGCATTTCTTGATAGATCACCCTAATTCTTTGTACAAATACAAATCACTAGATATGCATCTTTTGTAAAATACTCATGGAAACTGAAGAAGTGGGTCAATGTGGTGAAAATAGACAATCATGATTTCTATCTGTTCATTGTTACTTCTATTGCAAAACTGTCAGGTCAAAGCACAGTATCTCATTATCAACAACACATGTCCAGCGATATTTCATGATCATGATAGACTCTGCTATTATAAGTAACACAAATATAACATAGAAAACTCCATGTACAAGAAAAGGATCAAGAGATCACCTGTCTAAGGCATATGTTGGTCCCACAAATTGCTGCAAGTGTCCAAGTGAAACACCAACCATTGCAGTGAAACATTGGTAGAGTCCAAAGGTACACAGCTCCCTCTTTCATACTCCAAACAACGGCATTACTTAAAGCCATAAGATACGCACCACGATGATGAAGCACCACTCCTTTAGGACTAGCTGTCGTACCAGAAGTATAGCCCAGAGCAATACTCTGCCACTCATCCTGTGGTGGCTTCCATGGAAAGTCTGGGTCACCAGTTTCCAAGAAATTATCATATTCAACTGCCCCTTTCTCTAAAGCATATTGAAGTGGGGCGGGATCACAATTTTTATCAGCAATAACTACAATAAGTGGTCGATTTGATTTTCCTTCACTCTTATCTTGTAAAATTTTTAAAGCTTCCTCAGCCAATGGAAAGAATTCTTGGTCCACCATGACAACTGCAGCTGAGCAATGGCCCAAAAGAAAAGCAATTGTGTCTGCATTTAAACGAACGTTGACAGCATTTAAAACAGCTCCAGCCATTGGAATTCCAAAATGAGCTTCATACATAGCAGGAACATTTGGCGCAATCACAGCAACCTGACATGAAGCCAATAAAGGGAAAGACTTATAAGGTTCCTGTTGGATACCATAAAACTGCATTTTCTCAAGAGGATAACATTGTACATCCATAAGAACTGATAGAGAGTTTAAATCATGTCATTTCAATTCATATGAAGAAACAAACAGAGACAGGCAATGCAACATTACAAATATTTTAGTTTCTGTCCATCCTGAGAAGAAGCAATTCAAAACATGAGCATTTATCTCCGAACTACAAGTTTTTCAATTAATTCTACCCCTCTTCTTTGAAGACAATAGGTTTAGCTTAATTAGCTTAATAGTGAAAAACAGATTATGTAGATAATCTGAAAGAATTCTTGGAATTTACGGGCTTCCTAACAAAACCTCTATTGAGAGAATGAACTTACAGAAATACAAAGCACAAATTCTACCCCTTTTCTTTGAAGACAATAGGTTTAGCTTAATTAGCTTAATAGTGAAAAGCAGATTATGTAGATAATCTGAAAGAATTCTTGGAATTTACGGGCTTCCTAACAAAACCTCTATTGAGAGAATGAACTTACAGAAATGCAAAGCACAAAACCATGTAATGAACCTACTAGATATATGTCAATAAATCAAACACTGCTGTGTAATTCCCAAACTAAAGGCCAATCTGCCTCCACCGACTCATTTGCTCCACAAGGACATGGGACAATGTGAGGTTAGTTTGTAGAATTTGTTCATTGTTTATGTTATTGTATGCATAATCTCCAACAGCCAAGGATCCTTGCTAGCTTATTTATTACCTTTATTAAAAGGTTTTCCTTTCTGATCTCCAAGGAGGCCAAATAAGTATTCCTCTTCTTTTCTCTCGTATATCCAGAAAATTGTACTAACATATATGGTCAATTTGTATTAGTTTGGTGATCCATAAAGATTGGAAGTGAGAGTATGGAGTGAAGATATAAAACAGCTCGTTCTAAACCATTCAAGTTGAAGCAGTTGATTGAAATGCCAAATTCTTATTTAGCAATAGACAGAACTTGAAGATGAGCATTCTGTGGTATCAAGGTTAGCTTAATGGCAACAGTACATCAGAAGAGGTAATTTCAAATTTCAGAACTAGTAAATAAAGATTCGAAGAAAACATAGAACAAGTAAAGACATACACATCAATTTTGGATAATACTCCCTCCTGCAACTAGGGAAAAAGCACTCTAAAGGAGCAGAAAATGTCCAAGAGACTCACACCAAGCCATGTCTAATGCAATTTCTCCGCTTTGTAATTTCATTAATCAATTTTACATGGACTAGTATCCAAGAATTACCCTTATCCATATTGCGAATCTTGGGAAACACAGTATCAGAAGATGGTGAGATAAATCAATGCCAGAAAACCTACGAAAAGTCACAACGCTATAGTGCAAAGACCCTCATATAAATCTAGTCTTTGGGATCAACTCCTATATGACTAACTACAAGTATCTCATCTGTAATACTACCAAGAAATAAAATGGACTTTTAGGAATCATATCGGATTGGTTCAGTACAGAGGAAAGTTATTTGGTTTAGTCAATGAAATACTATGCTAACTGATAGTCTGTCTAATTATTTAATTGGCAGTACATCCAATAATTAGATCTAGCCTACGTTGCTCGCACTCTTCAATAATATGGAGAGTCAAACCGAACATAAACCAAATCACCACCTTATTGCAAAAGCATACTTACTCTTAGTCCTGAGCACCACAAGAAAACACTAATGGGTAAGCAGATATTTTATAACTCTATACAGAGTGTTCCAATCTATTATTGTTGAAAACCAAAACATACCGTGCTTCCGAAAGTGATGGAGCGTTTGGTAAGAGCAGAAGCCAGTTTACAGCAACGGCGATAAGTCTGAAGCCATGTGTATTCAACGGACCCATGAATTAATGATTTTCTGTTGGGATAAATCATCGCCGCCCTTTCCAAGAAGGATAACGGCGTGAGAGCTGTGTAGTTTGCCGCATTCTTTGGAAGATCATCGATATCTCTCTCCACCACCATTTTTCCCCTCTCTCTCCCTTTGGACTTTACGAGAAGATGAGTTTAAGGAAAAAATGGAGCTTAAAATAATATATATGTGACTGTAGCGTAGTGATGAGAGACGTTTGATTTCTCGTCCTTTTAAATTGGATAGGTTGGCTATGGTTAATGCGTGATGACTGACGAGCAGAAAAGACAAGTATTGTTGTTTAGTCAAAAGATTCAAAGTAGTTGTAGACTAAATAGTGGTGTGCAGAGCCCAAGTATATATTCTTAAATGATATATAAGTATTAATTATATATAGATTGAAAAAATATATCTAATAAAAAGATAAGGCGATGTAATATTTTTCTATGACCTTTGTTTATATTTAATTTTTTTTCCAACTTCTTTTTTATTTGTTTATTTTATTTTTAATATTTAAAAGAATCTATATATTCAATTACTCAACTTTGCATCTATCATTATAATATATTTTCTTTGTTAGATATAATAATGTGTTTTAGAGATTCTTTCAACTTCAACCTTCATAATTCTTAATTGTGCAACAAGTATATACATACAAACAAGCTAATGTGCACCTCTTTATGACTTTAATTTGTATTTGTCTTTTTGAGGTTTTTTCTCTCCATTTCACTATATAAAAAAATAGGGGAACTTACATAAATTTCCCTAGTTTAGAAGCTAATTATTTAGATACATTCTAGTTTGTAATATTATGTATCTTATCGGATTTTGGTGTCGCCAAATACGTTCATGTATATATATCTCGGATACATGGGGTCAAATTTAGGTGTAACTTATTTTAGATACATTATATTCAAGTGGCTTCGCGTGTATCTTAGATAAATAATAAACCTCGTTTTCCATTCTCCCATGTATATGGTACCCCAGATACATGTGAATCACTCCAGATACATACAATCTAGTGTGATTCGCATATATCTGAGATACACGAATCTCACTCGTCTCCCTCTATTTTTGTGTATTTGATAGCAAAAATACATGTATTGAGTTTAAGATACATAGGAAATTCTTAATTAGTAATAAGATACATAATATTTAAAAAATTATAGGTAATAATAGTATATATAGTATTGAAGTATGTCTAATAATGAAGTTTTTCCATAAAAATAACACAACAATCTATTTAAAGTACTATTTATTTTCTTAATTATTTTATTTTAAAAATCATATTACATATAACTCGCACCATTTCATAACTTATATTCTAATTATTATATAGTATTTGAAAGCCTAAAATTAAAGTCAATATTAAATTTCTTAATCGTTATTGTTCTTTTCCCCTTCCCTTAATTAATTATTATTAACGTGTATTAGGGCCCATTTGGCCATGTGATTTGAAATCATAATATGAAATCATGAGATGAAGTTGAAATTTTGCTTGGACATGTAATTTGAGCTTTTTATGTTGTATATTTTCTCATAAACATAAAAAAACTTCATAAGTTGTAAAACTATTAAAATTGTCTCAAGTCTTTATACAATCCTACCAAATAAGCAAACACTCATAAAACCGCACAATACACTATCACAAAGCTATTCTACAAAATTACAACATTCATTGATCAAACTTTAATTCAATAAAAAAAATTCAAAATTAAACATTGGTTGAAAAAATAATGAATTTTGTGAATAGAAATAGTAATGTAGGAATTGATTTGAATTAATACCAAATTTTATGTTGGTGAGAATTTTAAGGGTTGAGCTCAAGATAATTTAAATTGGGTTCAATCTCAACTCATTAAAGCCTAACCCATTTTAAGAGAATCCTCAATTGTGCCCAATTCAATCTTCAATTTCAACCCGTTTTAAAACTCTTTACTAAGATATGTTCCTATATTAAATGTATGAATTATTATCTATTTAACATCTTTTAGGATTTATCTATCAATTTGTTACTTTTTTTAAAAAATAAATCTTGAGTTGAAATTTCGAATTGTGATCATAAAAGTTAAATATCACTATGTTAAAATTATTGAAATCAATCGGGTCAAATTGGGCGGGTCAAAATCTAACTTGTTTTTTAGCTCATTTGAGCCCAAACTAAACTTGGGTGGGTCAAGACCCAACCCGATTTCTATTTCAACCCATTTTAATATCTCCAATTTCAATCCAACCCGCCCATTTGACACTCGTATGTACAACCAACAAAACATATTACTATGTTTCAACTATCAAGAAGGCCAGTTGTTAATCATCTTCGCGTCATTCTACAGTNGGGCGGGTCAAGACCCAATCCAATTTCTATTTCAACCCATTTTAATATCTTCAATTTCAATCCAACCCACCCATTTGACACTCGTATGTACAACCAACAAAACATATTACTATGTTTCAACCTTAAAACTATCAAGAAGGCCAGTTGTTAATCATCTTCGCGTCATTCTACAGTGCATCTTTACATAGTTAGTAAACTACCTATAAACACCAACCCTATCGACAGGAGAGGGTTAGCTGATTCTCATTAACGTGTAAATTAAAACTAATTATGAAACTGCAGAACAACACAGAATATTGGACAAACAAATATGCTTGGCCACTCATCTCAAGCTGGTTCAGCTTTATATACTCCCAAACCTGCCTCAGAACCTCTGCTTGTGACATCTCACTTTCTGAAATACCCAAAAAGTTTGCAAGTGCTTCTGATATTATCACAACTGGAACAGATTCCTCCTCAATTTTTGCTCTTTTAGGATTCTGTGTAGTCTGCTCTGTACATGTAGTAAACGATTCAGTGTTCTACTTTAAGTGTTATATCGCCCAAACAAAAACAGAGAGAAAACAATTGATGATGGAATCATACTTCAAGGATTGAGAGTGATTACATGTTTAGCTAGCAGTCTATTCATCTTGAACATATTGGTAAAATCTGTCTCAAATATTACATCATTGTAGATAACTTTCATTTTGTTATTCGGATCTTTGAAGATTATGTCTACTTATGTACTATCTGAGTTAGAAGGGAAAAATTTAGGCAGAAAAATAGGAAACCATCTTGTAGAAACAAAATTAACAACGAAAAGGAAAGGTAGCAATATAATCATCCAAACAATGGTTTGGAGTTCAGGAGTGACACCACAGAGTTTGTTTAATCCACCTCTTCTTCTTTTTTTTTCCACTTTGACCACTACTAAAAGTAGAAGACAAAGTCTCTCATTAAACCTACCAGCAGTAAACTCTCAGAATAAAGCATTAGTTCATGTATAACATAGTGCAATAACAGACAAATAATACACATATAGTTGCACAAGAATTTGATGTTACGAGATATATGTCTGGAGGGCAAAGAAGCTTCCAATGTAAGCATTTTCCATGAAGTATATAGACAACGAACCATAAGATAATTATGGTGTTTCACATCACCAGTTTTCTTCATGCTTTCATGTCATCAAACATATCAGTTTTACGTCAACCAAATGAAACGTACAGTATAACAGCATTCAAAATTCAGTTCATTTGAGATTCCACATTGGCATGACATGAGATGCATTTGACAATAAGGTCTCACTGATGCATACACTGACAAAATCCTTTCAGTCCTTGTTCCTATCTTCCCTTTCATGCATTGGATGCAGTAAGGGTCATTTCATTCTTAAACTGCAATGACTGAAAAACAATTCCAGCTCTTCCTAGGTTCTACCTATTACTGCAAGCATTGAATGTGCAACATATCTAGACCAAGATTTAATTCGATTTAGAAGAGACATCGAAATCAGCTAGAGCTGAAATTAGTTGGTGAGAAAATGGATGAATTTAGTATAACACACAAAAGAAGTTCTATTATCTCACCAATCGTCTAGATTTCCAGAAAATAAGTACTCCTCTATCCCAATTTATATGGCACACTTAAGCCTGTCCTCGAAAAAATGTCACATTTCTTCAAAGTCCTATTTTATTCTATTAAGATGTCTTATAGCCTTGCAATTTCATTTTGTCTTTTTGATAACTGTGGTGTCGCCAGCTTTCACACATGACAGACCTCAACCTACCAACCTCAGGGTCTCAACCCTACTTGACCACTAGGCCACAACAGTGCTTATAGCATCACAACTATTGGGGATTCAGCAGGTACCACAGCTAGAGCAGCAACGGGAAAAGGCTCCGTCTTGGTAACCAATTGAGGCAAATGCTGGGCTGGCAGAGGCGTATCCAGAATTTCGGCTAGATGGGTGCACGATTACGTAAAAATATATTTTAAATATAAATTTGATCAATTTGACTTTTAGTTCGTATATGANTGAAATTTTTGGGTGGTGGTTTCAGGTGGTCGTTTGGAGGTTCTTTTGGTGGTGTTTCATCGGAAAACAGAGAAAATGAATGGGGATTGCCGGAGCTTGATTTGGGGTTTTAATTTGGTATAAATGGGTAGGGTTCGGATTAAAAAGAGAAAAAATTGGATTATTTAATTGAAATTGGGTAATTTTAATTGATTTGAGTTTTCCATCCAATTGAGGGTAAATTTGGTGAAATTAGTAACGGGAGGGGTAAAAATAACTTCATTTTAACGGCGAGGACATAGTCAAACAATAAACCAAAGTTGAGGGGTATTTTTGACTCTTTTCCCAATTATAAATTTAAATTAAAGATACGTAGAAATTAGAATATATCAAAGGGTAAATTACACCAATTGTACATTAAGTTAAATTTCAAAAAAACTACCTAACTACACATACATTACTACCATATATACTATATTTACCTCTAGTTTAAAATAATTACACATACTACCACTTTTAATATTTATACCATATATTTTAAAAGATATACACAAATTCCTTAAATATGATATTGAATAATTATCTTAAATTTAAACTCCTTAATTAATAGTCCATTTAATAAGTTAAAATATTTTTCTACTACATTTGTTTTCTCCCCCACCCCACGTCCACTAGCCCTCTTTCTTCCCTATTTCTTCCTTCATCTTCTCCGTCTTTCTTCCTTCATTCTCTCAAATACATGTTTGCATGTTCAAATCAACATTATGCATATAGGTTTTTTTCTTTTTTTAATCATTCTCATGTATCTTGATTTTGTATTTGAGTTAAAATTCATAATATTCTGAAGTTCAATTTTTAAAAGTTTTTCAAATTAGGTTTTATATTTTTTTTATGGGAAAATGGCCTGATATACCCCTCAACTTTGTCATTTAGAGGTGATATACCACTTGTTATGAAGGTGACTCATATATATCCCTATTGTTATACAAATGGCTCACATATGTCATTTTCCTCTAACGGAAGTGAAAAAAATTAATTTTAGTTTAATTTTTTAATTATTTAAAAAAAATATAATCCCATATGGGTATATTTAATCCTCCTCAAACATATATTATTATTTTTAACTTTTTTTGTTTGTTTCATATTTAGATTTATTAATTTGATGATAAAATTTATTTAAGTTTCACTAATATTCTTATAAAATTTATTATAGATGACCCAATTTTTTCTTCAAATACAAAAACTAAATTACAATATATCCGAAAAAATAGTTTTAAATTATAATATAGCAAAAAAAAAAATAGTTTTAAATTTTTTTCTTTACACTATGAAATGAAAGAAAAAAATAAAATAAGAATAAGAAACTCAAATAATGATAATTAAGAAGTCAAAAAATAATTTAAGTTTGAAAAAAATTATAACATACCTTGAAATTTGCTAGAAAAATCATATATACCCCTAAATGATTTTTTTTTAAAAAATAATAAAAGTCAAATATATAAATTTAAAACTAATTTTTTCACTTCCGTTAAATGAAGGGTATATGTGAGCTCATTTTGTAATGGTAGGGGTATATGGGTATATGTGAGCCGTTTGTATAACGGTAAGGGTATATATGAGCCACTTTCATAACGAACGGCATATCAACTCCAAATGGCAAAGTTGAGGGGTATATCAGACCCTTTTCCCTTTTTTTATTTTGTTATTTATCAAACACTTTAATGGCTGATCATTCCTTAAATCAGATAATTCTTGTTAAAGATACTACACATTAAAGGCTTCAAAAGTCATTGGAGAAATTGGTATTAGAAAGAGGACACTGGATGATCAATATAATTATTATTTCTGTATTATAACTACAAGACCCTATATTACACACAAAACACGAATAATTCTGGGAATGAAGTTGTAAATTATCGAAAGCTAAGATATGCCATTCAGTACAAGTTCTTGTACTCATCCGAATCAAGATGGAAGAATTACACCAAATTTTAATTAACCGAACGAATACATTATTAAGTACACAACAAGTGCAACAATGTTGGATACACATCAGATGTACAATATGTATCTAGTTAAGAGTTTGTGTATCTGAGTTAGGATTATCCAGATGCTAAAAAAATTATATATATATATATATATTTTTTTTTTTTTGGATTAATGATAAGACTGGTCTACCGTTGTGATTTGTTTCTAAATTCGTGTTCAGTTACATTTCACATTTCAATACACATAATTATATGTATATGCTTACTATGTATCCGAGATACATGTTTTGAATACAATATATGAAATTGATACTTGATGCATCAAATTAATACTAGATACATATAAATGATACATGAAATTAAAATTAGATCATATAAATAGATACATGAAATTAATATTAGATCATATAAATAGATACATGAAATTAATACTAGATACATATAACAAATACACGAAATTAATACTAGTTACTTCTATGATACATATGAATGTGTTTGTATGATACTCATGTATCTAAGTGTTTAGATTGTTGGATACAACATATATTGATAATAGATACATCAAATTAATGAATTTATTATTTAGTAATAAAATGAAATTAATCAAATTACATGACCAAGATATACATATTTTTGTCTTTTATAAATAATATTAATGAATTTATTGTTTCAAAGATAATAAAATGAAATTATTAAACATAGATACACTCCTTGATTTCCGCCTTATATTAAGGGATTTGATTAATTTAAATTTCCAAAATTAATTGTCCATTTGAGAGATACATGTATCTCGCGGATTCAAACTCATGTATCCTAAGCATGAAATATGGTAGAGGAAGTAATATTTGAAACTATCGGGAATCTTAGTAATTAGGACCTAAACTAGTGGGATTTATGTAGTTTGCCCTTAAAATTCTTACCCACAAAATAGCCCACTCAATAAAAAAATTACTGGTTACATAAAATGGTCATTCGGCATTTTTAGTTATAACTAGACGAATAACGCCCGTGCGCACGGCCTAATAGTTATCTCTTTATATATATGAATACATTATTTATACCTCACATAAATTGAAATAGAGTAAATATTAATAATATACAATATTTTGTGGGAATGGGAAATGACACGAAGAATGACTTAACCAAATTTTCAACTGAAGTAAGGTACAATACTCATATTGTTGGCCAATATCTTTATAAATAATTTATAAATCAAACTAACAAATAGATAAAAAAAAAGAAAAAAAAGAAGAAGGTGGAATGACCTAGCTAGTAGACACTTATACTTTACTCTGTTTTTAAGTTGGACCCTTATACTTATAATTTTGTCAACTAAACCGTTAAACTCACTGAAACACAATATTTTAAACCCTTTCCTCATCATATGTGTGCGCGTGTGATACACTTATTTACAAGTAGGATTCCACATCATTTTTAATGACACATAAGAAATTAAATATAGACAAATAAAATAAAAATAAAAAGCATACCCTGGAAATTTTATTATTTTCTCCATTTTTGCTCTCAAATTGAGCACAAATTCATGTTAAATTGGTGGAATTCTTAGCTATTTGACTTGAATTTTACACTATTGGTTCACAAACACAAACCCAACAAATCTCTATACAATTTTAAATTTATTTCATAAATTCACAAAACTCATTTGTTATTCTTGAAGCTTCATCAAGTTTATCAATGAAGTTTTTCATTTTTCAATACCCACTATCATCAAAGAATACGCACGAAATCGAGATTTTGAAAGAACAAATATGGTAAAACAAAAAGAACTAGGAGGGAAATTGATTTGCAGCAAAAAGAATGAATTTTGAGAAAAATATTTACGGGTGGGACAGTGTGTGGGGGTGTTAAAAAGAAGAGAAAGAAGAAGGGAAATGGTGGGTGAAACCAAAGAAAGAAGGAAAGAAGTGGAATGTGTAAGAAATTTGGTTGGGGTAGGGTGGGGGTGGGGGTGGGGGTGGGGGAGGGGGAGCAACTATAGGCTGCTTTGAAGAAGATGACTCCCCTACCCTTTTTTTTTTGGGTGTTTTCATTTTTTTAAAATTTTTTTAATGTTTTTTTCATAGAAATTTTATACGCTTTAAACGCGTGGAATTGCGCATTGTTCCAAGTCAGCAATATTAATGTCACATGTGTTTAGTCAATGGTCAGAGATGTTTAATATATTGTGTTTCATCGAGTTCAAGGGTCCAGTTGACAAAGTTGTAAGTATAAGGATTCAACATACAAACAAAACCAAGTACAAGTTGACAAAGTCCTCTTCTTGTGCTTATGCGTCGCTTATCCTTCTTCCTCTTTGTTGCTTATCCTCCTCCTTCTTCATTGCTTATCTTTTTTTTTTAAGAAAAAAAAATTGACTTACCGCAAATGTGAATCCTTTCTAGCGAATTATATATGAAAGACTCGAAACATTATTAGAATTTCATATCTAAAATTTGGGGCTGCTTAGAGGTGATTTCAAGTTGATTGTGATTGAATAATCAATGTATACTTTATGTATAGTTAAACTATACTCGATTTTTTAGTGTATCCTAATGTATAGTCAATGTATTTCTCATGTATAGGTATGCGATATTGTATAGTCAGTTTATATTTTTTATGACTTTTGAAAAGCTATAATGTATAGCCAGTATATACTTTCTGTGACTTTTGACTACTTTTTATATAAATAAAACATGGTTATATCTGTTGCAAACTAAATATTTTATTTGAAACTAACCCAAAATTAAAATGTACTTTAATCTTGTAATCTTAAACATGTCATGTGAAATGTTATAATTTAAGAAGTTTTTCCTTCTATCCTAATACACGACTTCCTCTCCATTCTATTTAGAGTTATGTCCATAATAATATGAAGTCAAGTCGTGTCATGTCATGTCATATCTAATCAACTCTCCCTCAATATTTTTCGGTCTACTTCTACCCCTCCACATACCTCCTTTGTACCTTCTCAGTGGCGCATCAACACAACTCCTTTGCACATGTCCAAATCATCTCAATCTCGTTTTTCTTATCTTGTCCACCACAGATGTCACTCCACCTTCTTTCGGATGACCTTATTCCTAATCTTATCGCTCTTAGTATGCCTACACATCCATCTCAACATTTGCATCTTCACAACATACATCTTTTAGGGGTGTACAAAACCGAACTGCAAATCGAACCAAACCGTGAATCGAGTCAAACCGAAAAAAAAAACCTGACTAGTGGTTTGGTTTCGCTTGGTTTGGTATTGAAAAAAAAACCCGACTATATTTGGGTTGGTTTGGTTTTAACTAAAAAAACCAACCCAAGACCAAACCAACCCGACATTATATATGTAATTTTAAAATTTTATTTTATACATAAAAATGTTTATTAATATATAATTTATAGATTTTTCTTAATCTTTCTCACAATTTTATGTTTAATATTAGTGGACTTTGGGCTACATTGTTGACTTGAGCCCACTTATTATTTTTAGGAATAAACAAAAGCCCAAATAAATTATACAATTCAACTAGCCCTATATAATATTGGGCAAATTACAGAAATCACATACTTTTAAGACAAAATTACAATTTATCCCTTAAAAGTTTATAATTACAGATTAGTGTATCAACGCTTATATTTTCGTGCATCATATTAGTGTATAACACTTATATTATTGTATCTCGCGCATCAGATTAATGTATCAACGCTTATATTATTATATCTCGCGCATGTATCAACATTTATATAGCTCTGATACATTAATCTGATGTGCGAGACACAATAATATAAGCGCTGATATATTAATCTGATGCGCGAGATACAATAATATAAGCGCTGATACACTAATCTGATGCGCGAAAATGAGGGATTTTAGAGATTTGTAAAACTTATAGGGGATAATGGTAATAAGTAAACTAAAAGGTGGGATTTCTATAATTTTTCCTATAATATTCTCTATCTCATTTAACAAATGTCATTAGGTCAGCAGCTCAAAAACAACTCTTCACCTTCAAAGGCTTAGTCACCGTTAGGTTTTACTCCTTAGCTATTAGGGCATATATTGAGCTCGCCTTTTCGATTTTAGTTCAAATAATCATCAACTCATCTTAATCTGGGTAAGTAATTGCTACTAACTCGTTTTTAGATATTTTTCTTGTATTGCCATTGTCAACAACATCACAATTTTGGGTAGTTGAATCATAGATATAAACTTAAAAATTATACATCTTGGTGTCCATATCTATGGTGTGTTAAGCTTAGCAACAAGATGATGAAGATGATGATAATTTTTTTGTATATAAGTTTCACTTATTTCTCTCTTTACTTATGTTGTTTCAATGCAATGAAAAAGGGGCAAGTGTTCAACTCATTGCTTTTGGTTCCATTTGTATAGAGGTTTTTGTACTGTAAACATCGTGATGGTCCGCAGAGATAAGGAAAAACAAGTGATAGAGATAAAAATTTAAGAGACTATTAGATTTTGATAGCAATAGCTAGTAATATACATCAAACTTTTCTAACCAAATATTTTGTACTATATTTGTATCTGTTTTGGTTTCAAAGTGAAATATACTTCTAAGTCTTGTGCACAATACTTGAATGGAAGTCTTGTTGAAACACAATCTTGTATTAGAATAATAATAACTATTGTTATGTATGTGCAACAAATTTCTTTTTGGATGGAAACTACACCTTCTGTAACAGATGTAGAGGTGATTAATAATATTCCTTCAACTATGTCGACAATATCTCAACAACAAGGCAAAGTAACTCCACGTCGACGCATACCTCCTAAGAAGCAAAAAAGAGCAGCTCCTCCGGTCGCTCCTAACTCTGGAACTACAGGTAGAGAAATATCTCAAATTTGGGATAATTTCTCCAAGTTTATTGCTAAAGGAGGTAAATGTAGGGCAAAATGTAATTATTGTACTAAAACATTTGATGCCGACAGTGTCAATGGGACAACTACGTTATGGAATCATTTAACTGTGAAATGTCTCAAGTCTCCATTTAAGTTCGATAAGTGGCAAACAACATTAAAACCTATCAAAAGAGGTTGGCCAGAAGGTGGTTCCACTGAAAAAAGGGTGTTTAATATGGATGAAATTAAGAGAGCAATTACCGAATTTATAATTATTGATGAACAACCGTTTAGAGCTGTTGAGGGAGAAGGATTCAAAAAATTAATGGCTAAATCCTTTCCAAATTTTGATGTACCTTCTCGTGTAACTGTTGCTCGACATTGTCTAAGGATTTATCAAGAAGAGAAAGAAAAGCTTAAGGAGCTTATAAAAAACCAACGTGTTTGTCTTACCAGTGATACATGGATGTCAATGCAAAATTATACTTATATGGTCGTCACTGCACATTGGATTGATGATCAATGGAATCTACAAAAAAGAATTCTTAATTTTTTTCAAACACCAGATCACAAAGGTGAGACTATTGCCAAGGGGATTGAGGATTGCTTATTAGGCTGGGGCATTGAGAACTTGTTTACAGTGACCTTGGATAATGCAACCGCAAATGATGCTGCCATTAAGAGTTTAAAGAGGCGTATTGAAGATTGGAAAGGGGTAATATTTGAAAATTAATTTTTACATGTTAGATGTAATGCTCATATTTTAAACTTGATTGTAAAAGAGGGGCTGGATGAACAAATTGAGCCTATTTCTCATATAAGAAGTGCTATAAAATATGTCAAGTCTTCTTCTTCAAGATTTGCTACTTTTAAGTCCGTTGTTGAGAAAGTTAAGATTGACACCCGTGGTCTTGTAAGTCTGGATGTTGAGATTAGATGGAACTCGACATACACAATGTTGGATAAAGCTTTGAAATTTGAAAAAACTTTTACAAGAATGTATGTGGATGACCAGAATTATCAAAAGCAATGTCGAGAAATAAGTACAACAACAAAAAATCCATCAACAGATGATTGGAAGAATGTGAAAGCTTTTGTGAAGGTTCTTAATATTTTCTATCAGGTAACTTTAAAATTTTTAGGCAGCTTATATTCTACTTCTCACTCTTTCTTTCATGATTTTTTCAATCTCCGAAATGATATTATCAAGTATACTAAACATGATGATCTCATTGGTTGATATGGCAACACGAACGAAATCCAAGATGGATAAATATTGGGGTAAGTTTGAGAGTATATATGAATATGTTACTGGTGGTTGCTGTTGTGTTGGATCCTAGATACAAGATGCAATATGTAGGGTATATTCTTTCTATTGCATATGGCTCTTTGATGGGAAGATTAAAGTCTCAAGATGTGAGAGATGTTTTGAATCTCTTATATAATCACTACAATTGTTCTTGCTCTGAAGATCCTAACGAAAATATTGAAAATGATAATTGTGTGATGGGTGAATCTAGTGATTTGTTGCAATCTCAGTGGGAGAAACACATGAATAAAGAGGGATTTGTTGTAAAAAAATCTGATCTGGAAATATACTTGAAAGATGATGTAGTGAAGATCAATGATTTTAATATTTTGAGTTGGTGGAAAGTTTCGTCCAGTAAATATCCAATTGTTGCGAAAATTGCTAGGGATATTCTTTCTATTCCTATTTCTACTGTTGCATCTGAGTCAGCTTTTAGTACAGGTGGTCGAATTCTTGATAGTTATCGAAGTTCTTTATCTCCAAAAATGGCAGAAGCGCTTATCTGCACTCAACAATGGCTACGATCACCTTCTAAAGAATGCAAGCTTGAAGATGTATTAAAGGAAGTCCAGAAAATTGATGAAATTGAAGAAGGTAACTTTATATATTCTAATTGTTATTAAAAATGATTCTGCTTTTGAATTTTATTTAGTATTCAATTTGTTTCAGTTCTTTCAGAATACCCCGCCTCACCTTTGAGGATTGATTAGCCAGTTGATGTACTTTAATTTCACTACATGGAACAAAGGTATTAGTTCATTCTTTTGTGATTGTTAATTACCTAATTACTGTATGCTCTAAATAGTAATAAGAACGAAGGACTAAACATCAACTTAGTTAATCCATTGCTAATCAACTTAATTGATTTGTATTGTCTACTTTGCAGATGTAGGCTATGATTTTTGGAACATATGTATAGAAGATCTCCTAGGTTGTAAGTAATGATGGTGTAGAATTTAAAGATTTGAATGTAAATAACTCGTATTAACTTTTGACGACAATATTTTGACTATGCAAAAATTGTTTAAGCCACTATGCTATTTTCATGAATTTCTCTAATGTATAATGAATCCCTCTTGATTATTGATATTATTTTATGATTTGTCCAAAATAGTAATAGTAGTAATTTTTTTGAGAATTTGTGTTCCAAATAGAATGGAGAATTGCCTATTGAACTCATGGGCTTGCAATGCCAAAAGAAACTACCGAATGCTTTTCTAGGATGAAAAATCATGTTAGTGTTCAACGATTTTTTTAAATCATTGAAAGAACACAAGCTCTTTAGTCTTTATAAAATCAACCCAAGAAAATTGAATAATCCGAGATTGAAAAAATCCGACTATTAGTGGTTTGGTTTGGTTTGGTTTATATATATTTTAACCCGATACAAATGGTTTGGTTTGATTTTTAAAAAATCTGAATCAACCCGGTGATGTACACCCCTAACATCTTTAAACATGTCAAGAGTTCTTGACCTGTCAACATTCCACCCATAAAACAAAAATGATCTAACCACCACTCTATAAAATTTATTACTCACTGTATTGTGTCCTTTTCTTTTTTCTTTTGGTACAATGGAAAAATA
>NC_064282.1:48370730-48392992 GCF_019186545.1 Solanum stenotomum
GAGGTAGTAAGTACGAGAATGCGAAGAGTCGTATCAGGAGTTTCATAATGTTATGTAGACCTACGAGTCAATTCGTTCATGCCCATAAATTCCGCATGAACTCTATAAGCTAACTATCTATGAGAGGAGTAATATCTCCATGTCCTAAGTCTTAAGTATTGAGTTTCTAACCCATTAATTTGAGATTATATTTCTAATCATGGGACTATTATATATTACCCATGAAGTCCATGAGTTGAGTTGTTCATGCCCATAATTCCGCATGAACATTATAAGTCGAACAATCTTGAGATGAGAAGTATCTTTGAGTCCTTGAGTTGAGTAGTTCATGCTCATAATTCCGCATGAACCCTCTGAGTTGGGCATTCTTGAAATGAGTAGTATCATTGATTTCTTGAGTTCCAAGTATTGAGTTCTATCTATGGTTATTGAAAACCTTGCATTGAGTCGTTGATGTCCATAATTCGGCGTGAACCATATTTTAAGAAGTCTTTTACAAATGTTTAAACATTGTTTTAAGACTTAAGCTTTAAAGTTGAGTAAAGAGTAAGAGTAAAGTTCATTTTCTTTAAAATGATATATGGGAACTAAGTATTCCCAAGAGTAAATGTTTTCACATTTAAGATGAGAGGAAACTAAGATTTTCCGAAGAGTTTGGAGCAAGAAAGGGGACATCGATTCCAAGAGAGATTTTAAGCTAAGTTTTGAGTAATTATCTCAAACCAAAGAAAGAAGTTATTTTAAAACATATGAGCTAAGTATATTTTTGGGAGGAGTATTGAGCACCGATATGGGGATGCGAGTTCATATTAACTCAAGTCTCCATAAACCATGTATCCATCATGGGTTTTAATGGGTCATACTTTTTAGATGATCACATAAGTTAAGCTAATGGATCCACTAAGTTAAGCGTTCTATATGATGGCAAAGTATAGGACAGTTATGGCAGCGTGGGCAAGACGTTGTATCACCACTTAGTCTCATAGTGGTGGTTGTCGGTTAGAGAAACTCCCATAGAAACTATATTACTTTATTATATAAGTAAAGTTGAGTTTGTTATTGCATTTTCTTTAACGAACTAAGTTGTTTTTACTATTTTATAAACCTTTCCATATATTGCATGTGTATTGTTTCTTTATATTGGGTTGAGTACCCAGAGTTGAATATCATATCTTTGAGTTGAGTATCTAATCTCTGAGTTGAGTATCTTATCCTTGAGTAGTTTTACATTGAGTAAGTTTGAGTAGTTTTGAGTATCCTTGAGTATTCCTTGAGTTGAGTATGTTTGAGAAGAGGTAAGTATGTTTCCTTTTTATCAAAGTTCAAGCTTATGTTTATGCTTTAGAATTCCTCTTACATGCTTGTATATTCCACGTACTGAGCCATTTGGCCTGCATCTTTTAATAATGCAGGCACAGGTATTCGGGATCATCAACAGGAGATTCGTTGATACATCCGGGAGTTCGAGTTAGCTACGGTGAGCCTCCTTGTTTTCGGAGGATTTCATTTACTTTTTAGTTTAGTCAGGATGTCATGGGTATTGTCCCGACTTCCATTTTTATCAGTTAGAGGCTTCATAGATAGTCAGTATAGTTGAGAAGTTTGTATTATTCTTTTATTTTATTAAATGTTTTAAAGACTTAAGTTGCCTATTTTATCGCGAGTGGAATAATTTATTTTATTCATAGTTTTCCTTTGAGTTAAAGCTTTATATTTAAGTTTCATGAATTTTATTCAGTTTTTAAGATTTGTATGCTTGAGTAAGTCTTCCGCTTGTAGTCAGCAAGGATGAGGGTTCGATTGAGAACCAACAATGGTTCTCGAGTGCCAACCACATCCAGGGTGTAGGCTCGGGTCGTGACACCTACACCCTGTGCGGGACTGGCACTCGAGAACCATTTCTGGCCCCAAGCGAACCCTTGGCCTGGCTAGACTCTCAGCGAAAGACTTTAAGCATTATTACAAGGATCAATGCATTTATAAAACAAATGTCTCAATTTAAACTCAGAACATTTAAGGATAAAACATTCAATAAAGCCATAGATGGCAACTCAAGTCTTATAGCAAAGCATCTGAAATACAAGACTAAAAAACTATGACTACTCGTCTATGAAGCCTCTAAAACAAGAGGGATGTTGGGACAAGACCCTTGATCATCCTAAAAACTGAAATACCAAAGCAATGTAAAAGGAGTCCTCTGGAATGCAAGGAGGCTCACCAACTGACTCTGAGTGTTCAAATGGATCAACGACGCGCTGGATACTGATCCTAGTTACCTGTGTCTGCATCATAAAATGATACAGGCAAAATGGCATCAGTACATTGAATATACGTGTATGCGAGGGGAATACTAAACAACAAATAAGCTTGAAAGGAATCTGAAAAGAACACTTACCTTGCCTTTACTCAACTCATGAACAACTCAACTCAACTCAAATGCAAAGTAAAAACAACAATAATGGTGCAGCTTATACAAAACATTTAAAACAATAGGTGATAACTCAATGTATTAAAGAGGTACAATAACAACTCAGTTTACTCATATATTAAAGTAATATATTACTATGGGAGTTTTTCTAATCGACAACCACCACTATGAGCCTAAGTGATGATACCTCGTCTCGCCCACGCTACCAGAATTGTCCTATACTTTGCCGTCATATAGAACTCCTTAACTAAGTGGATCCACTAGTCTATTCTAAAAAGCACTAAGGAATCATCTAAAAAGTATGATCGTTTCTAGCCATGATGACTACATAATTTATGGACAGTTGAGTTATTATGAAATCGCGTCCCCATATCGGTGCTCAATACTACTTCCAAAATATACTCAGCTCATATGTCTTAAAAACAAAACTCTTTCTGTGATTTGAGATAATTACTCAAAAACTAGCTCAAAGGCTCTCTTGGAAATCAGTGTTTCGTTTCTTGCTCAAATGTGAAAACATTTTAACTCTTGGGAATACTTAATTCCCGTATAATCTTTGAATAAATGAACTTTACTCTTACTCTTTACTCAACTCAAAGTTTAAGTCTTAAAAAAACTTAAAACATTTGTAAAAGACTTCTTGGAAAGACTCTATGAACTTTCTAGACTTGGCTCTTAACTTTCCTTGAATTGAATTATGGATTCAAGGTTCATGATCTCATGTTTATGGATGATTTCATGATGTCTAGACGTACCTTAGACTGTAGAAATCAACTAGAAAACATAGGTATATTGCTAAGGAACTAGTACGGAAAGAAGTGGGAAAACTAGCGTCCCTCGCGCTCTGAGAAGCGCGGGGCGCCAGCCCTGAAATTTTAGAGACTGACGTGGGGCACTCTAGCTAGCACGGCACCCAAGAGGTAAAATTTCAAGGAAAGCTTTGGGGCACGCTGAGAGGCTCGACGCCCCAACTCCTTCCCCAGATATTTGATGAAATTTATTCTTCATTTTTCAATTCTAAACCCTTTAATTTCACTTGGTTATTTCCCCAAACACTTAGAAGAGAATGTATGCTCAAAATACAATAGATTGTACTCGAAATCACACCTAATTGCATGAATTAAACTCAATAAACTTCAACAACAAGAACCCACAATATTTCAAACGAATTATCATCAAGAACTCGTAATATTTGCTTTCAAAACAACACAACTTCACCGAATTGAATCATGATTGGCGCGTGGGTGAACTGACCCAAAGCTATGTGATCTTACATACCTTGTAGGTATTAACCCTAGGCGAAATCCATACGCAATGCTCCATGAAATTGACGAATCCGTACTTCTTCTTCTCTTTTCTCCTCTTCTTTTCTCTTCTCTCAAAACCCTAACTCTTTTGCAAAAGCTTAAACTGACCAAGTTCAGTTTAGACCCCAACTAATTACCAAAAAAATGAAATTAAAATAGTTGGGTATGGAAAAGACCAAACTACACTTCCAAAATCTGGATTAGACTTTCCTTATTTAAATAGCCCAACTTCAAATGGGCGTATCTCCCTCATACAAACTCGAAATCGCGCAAACTTAGAGGCGTTGGAAAGATAATTCCAAGATCTTACCTATGGTATCTAGTAGCACCACCTAACTCATCCTGATCTAGGATTTATGGTCATTTGAAGTTGACAAAAAACTCAAACTTAACATAACTTAAACCAATTTTCCAGATTTTTCCTTCTTCCTAAAAACAACTCTTTCTAATGCTAGCTCTTTCTAGTTCATTGAAATAGCGAGGTGTTAAAATATCTCTCCCTTTAGAACATTCGTCCTCAAATGAGATTACTCTTAGTAGGCTAAGGGTGTAACATATACATTCAACTAAAATAACCAACAAACAACTCTAATACATCAAGTATATAAATTAAAGAGTACTAAGAAGAGAATTAGTACCTTGGTCTGGGTTTTCTTCGGGCTCAAAGAGATGTGGATATCTCTTCTTCATATCCTCCTCAGCTTCCCAAGTAGCTTCTTCAACAAACTGATTCCTCCAAAGGACTTTGACTAATGCTACCTCCTTAGTCCTTAACTTGCAAACTTGGCGGTCTAGAATCTGAACACGGATCTCCTCATAAGATAAGCTATCCTTGATAGCAATATCTTTAGTTGGTATGATAAGTGAAGGATCTCCCATGCACTTCTTGAACATGGAAATATGAAATACCGAATGAACCGCTGCTAACTCTTGGGGTAGCTCTAACTCATAAGATACATTACCAATCCTCTTGGATATTCTGTAAGGGCCAATATATCGGGGACTAAGCTTCCCTTTCTTACCTAATCTCATAACACCTTTCATGGGTGAAACTTTCAAGTATACCTAATCATCTACTTCAAACTCTAAATCCCTTCTCCTAACATCAGTGTAGGATTTTTGACGACTCTGAGTTATTTTCAACTTCTCTTGAATAACTTTCATCTTCTCCATAGCTTGATGAACTAAGTCTGGTCCTATCAACTGAGCTTTAACAACTTCAAATCATCCAATAGAAGATCTACATCTTCTCCCATAAAGAGCTTCATAAGGAGTCATCTAGATGCTAGAGTGCTAACTATTGTTGTAAGCGAACTCAATGAGAGGTAGGTGATCATCCCAATTCCCCTTGAAAGCAATCACACATGCCCTCAACATATCTTCTACAGTCTATATAATGTGCTCTACTTGACCATCTGTCTGAGGATGAAAAATAGTACGTAAGTTCACCTTTCAACCTAAGCCTTTCAGAAAAGATTTCCAGAATTGTGCAGTAAATTGAGCACCTCTATCTGATATAATTGATACCGGAGCCGCATGAAGTCTGACTACCTCTTGATGTACAATTTGGCATAGTCCTCTGTTGTTTGGGTAGTCTTTACCGGCAAAAAGTGGGTTGATTTGGTCAGTTGATCCACAATCACCCAAATAGAATCATGCTGCCTGCGAGACCTTGGTAAACCTGTGATGAAGTTCATATTGATCATCTCCCACTTCCATTCTGGAAGTTCTATATTTTAAGCCATACCACCCGACCTTTGATGCTTTACCTTAACCTATTGGCAATTTGTACACTTAGCAACAAACTCTGCAATGCCCTTCTTCATACTACTCCACCAAAAAAATTCTCTCAAATCACAATACATCTTTATGGAACCCGGATGAATGAAATATCTGGAACTATGAGCTTCCTCCATGATCCTTTCTTGGAGTTCATCTACACACACAACCTACCTTGATACCTCAATACACCATCTCCCCCTTGATCAAAAGCCAATACTTTTTGCTTATGAACATTTGCCGTTAATTCACGAAAAATAGGATCTTGGTCCTGCTTCTCTTTTACTTCTGGCACTAATCATGATTCAGCCCCATTCATCACCACTACTCCTCCTTCTGTGGAATCCATTAGTCGAACTCCTAATCGTTCAAGTCTACACACATATTTTGCTAACTCTTTCTTATCTTTCTTAAAAAGGGTGGTACTACCTATAGACAATCTACTCAAGGCATCAACAACAACATTAGCCTTACCTGGGTGATAAATAATACTCATATCATAATCCTTGAGTAACTCTAACCACCTTTTGTGTCTTAGATTAATCTCTTTCTGACTAAACACATACTGAAGACTCTTGTGATTGGTGAACACATCCACACAAACACCATAAAGATAATGGCGCCATATTTTCAAAGCAAAAACTACGGCAACCAATTCTAGATCATGGGTTGGGTAATACTTTTCATGAACTTTCAATTGTCTGGAGGCATAAGCTATAACTTTGCCATTCTACATTAACACACAACCCAAACCAACTCTAGACGCATCACAATACACAACAAAACCTTCAGTACCTTCTGGTAAGGTCAATACTAGGGCAGTAGTCAACCTCTTTTTCAATTCCTGAAAGCTTTTCTCACAAGCTTCAAATCATTGAAACTTCACTGTTTTCTGAGTTAACTTGGTCAAAGGCAATGAAATAGACAAGAACCCCTCTACGAACCTTCTATAATAGCCAGCCAAACCCAAGAAACTCCTAATATCAGTTGGAGATGTGGGTATGGGCCAATTCTGCACTGCCTATATTTTCTGGGTATCAACTTTAATTCCATCTGCAGACAAAATATGGCCTAAGAATGCCACAGACTCAAGACAAAACTCATACTTAGAGAACTTGTCATATAACTCTCTATCCTTTAAAGTTTGGAGAACTACTCTGAGATGACTAGCATGATCTTCCTCATTCCTCACATAGATTAGTATGTCATCAATGAATACGATAACAAACATATCTAAATAAGGCTTGAATACTCTATTCATAAGGTCCATGAATGTTGCAAGCGCATTGGTCAAACCAAAGGACATAACTAGGAACTCATAATGACCATAACGGGTCCTGAATGTTGTCTTTGGAATATCACATTCCCTTATTTTGAGTTGATGAAAGCCTGATCTGAGGTCTATCTTAGAAAAACAAGTAGCACCCTGAAGTTGATCGAAAAGATCATCAATTCTCGAAAGAGGATACTTATTCTTGATGGTAACCTTGTTCAACTGACGGTAATCGATACATATCCTAAGGGAACCATCCTTCTTCCTCACAACTAAGACCGGAGCTCCCCAAAGTGAAACACTTGGTCGAATAAAACCCTTATCAAGGAGATTTTTCAACTGCTCTTTCAACTCTTTTAACTCTGCTGGTGCCATTCTATATGGCGGAATAGATATAGGATGAGTATCGGGAAGAATATCTATACTTAAGTCTATTTCTCTCTCAGGAGGGACTCCGGGTATATATCATCAGGAAAGACATTTGGAAACTCACTCACAATTGGAACTGACTCAATATGAGATATCTCAACACTAGAGTCATTAACTCAGACTAAGTGATAGACACACCCCTTGGAAACTAACTTTCTCACCTTAAGGTGCAAAATAAAATGACCCTTAGGAACTGTTGAACTGCTACTCCACTCTATAACTGGCTCATTAGGAATTTTGAACCTAACAACTCGAGTTCTACAATCAATGGAGGCATAACAGGCATGAAGTCAGTCCATACCTAGAATGACATCAAATTCCACCATGTCTGTCTCAACTAAATCGGCCATGGTGTCCTTGTGATTGATGGAAATGACACAATCACGATAGACTCGCTTAGCTAGAATAGACTCCCCAATTGGTGCAGAAACACAAAAGGGTTCACAAAGTTTCTTAGGAAGAATATCAAAGTTCATTGCAACATAAGGAGTCACAAAAGTTAAACTTGCTCCTGGGTCTAGCAAAGCATAAACATCAAGAGTAAAGACTTTGATCATACCAGTGACAACATCTGGCGAATCCTCTTGCTTTTGGTGGCTAGTGATAGCATATAGGCAATTTTCTCCTCCGTCAATATCGGAATTAGCTCCTCTAGGTGCAGCCCTGTCTGGTTGAGCAACTGATGAAGATTGGGCTCTATTCCCCAGATTCCCATTACCTTGCCGATTCTTAGGGCACTCTTTCATGAAGTAATCCTCCTGTCCACACTTGAAATAACATGTAGAGCCATCGCGACACTTACCTGCGCAGTTCCTACCACACTTAGCACATGAAGGAGCCCAACTACCTCCTTGTGCCACACTACCCTGTGATTGGGCAGGTCTAGCCCTGAAGTGCTGGGAATTCTGACTATTATATTCACCTTTGTTTCTGGGTGCAGGTGCACTAGTAGATGATGGAACAGGTCCCTTTTGCTTTTGCTGAAAGGAGAAGCGGTTCACATTATTTCTCTGTTGCGCGGACTCATTCCCTGTTTTCACTCTCTTGTTTCTAAACTCCTCCCTATCCCTCAGCTTCTCTTCCTCAACCTGCTGCACATAAACCATCAACCTTGCTATATCCATGTCACCTATTAGCATCACAACCATACCCTCTTTAATCGACAGACGAGACAGCCCAACAACAAACAAACTCATCCTAATCCTCATATCCGCAACCATTTCCAGAGCATATCGGTAAAGTTGGGTGAACTTCAAACTGTACTCATGAACACTTAGTGAATCCTGTTTAAGGGTAAGGAACTCCCTTACCTTGGCTTCTCTCAGTTCACGGGGAAAGAAACACCCAAGAAAGCCTCATCAAACATAGCCAAAGTCAAAATTGGTGCACCCTCAGCTCTACCCTTCATCTACTGCTCAAACCAAGTCCTATCAACATTCTTAAGTTGATATACAGCTAGTTCCACTCACTCAACATCAGCAGTGTGCATGACCTCAAATACCTTTTGCAGTTCCTCAACAAAGTTTTCCGAATCCTCAGTAGTGCTTGAACATGTAAAACTTGGAGGATTCATCCTCAACAACTCTCGGACCCTCGAAGTATCAACCTCTTCCTGTCGAGCTCCTCTTTGTTGCCCAACTTGGTTTGTCACAGCTTGACTTTGCATTCGGATTGCTTCCCGAAATTCAGCATTGGTGAGTTCCCCTTGAGGTTGCACGTCAGGTGTATTTGATACCCCTTGCTCCTCAGCGTTACGCCTAGCAGGATGACCTCTGACAGCTCTTCGTAGAGGCATGATTACTAAAATACACGCGCAAGTATGAGTTAGAAGAAACTTTTTAGAGATAAAACTCTAAAGCACGAAATGACTACGAAAGAAGTAAAATTTTTTCCTAAATGTTGCATTCTCCTAATTATAGATGTGGCGCGCTTCACACCGATAACTAGGACTCTATAGACACGACTTTATAGACTCCCTAGGACTCTTGAACTCTGTGCTTTGATACCAAGTTTGTTACGCCCCGAGCCTACACCCTGGGTGGGACTGGCACTCGAGAACCATTTCTAGTCCCAGGCGAACGCTTTGCCTAGCTAGACTCTAAGCGGAAGAGTTTATGCATTATTACAAAGATCAAATGCATTTATAAAACAACTGTCTCAATTTAAACTCAGAACGTTTAAGGATAAAACATTCAAACTAGCCATAGATGGCAACTCAAGTCTTATAGCAAAGCATCTGAAATACAAGACTAAAGAACTATGACTACTCGTCTATGAAGTCTCTAAAACAAGAGGGATGTCGGGACAAGACAACCAAACATCTTAACAACTGAAATACTAAAGCAATGTAAAATGAGTCCTCCGGAAAGCAAGGAAGCTCACCAATGGACTCTGAGTGCTAAACTAGATCAATGAGGCGCTGGATGTTGATCTTGGTTACCTGTGTCTCCATCATAAAACGATCACTACTAGAAAATAGGTCTGTTGCAACACAAGAAAATTCATTGCCATAGACTCAAAGACTGTTGCAATTGCATTATGGCAACGGAAGATGGTGTGTAGCATATAAGCCTGTTGCGATATGTCTATAGTAACGGTTCTATGGCAACAATTGTAAACCGTTGCAATACACTATGTATAGCAACATTTATTCTTTAGTCTAGGCCGACACTATTCTATAGTTGCTGTAACGGCTGTGAACCGTTGCAAATAATATATCGCAACAACTTTACTGTACAACTCGATCTAAGCTATTACAACGGTTCTGCTAAACTATTGCAACAGTGTTATTAAGCTATTGCAATAGGCTTTTTTAATGGTTATTGCAGGCTATTGTAGGCACTGTGTATATTCTTTATTTTTGAAATAAACTATAATACAATGATAGAAAATATTAAATCAATATGTACTTCAAATAGTAGCATCCATATATCAAAGATAAAAACACATGATCTTGATTTACAATTCAAGAGTTAACATACATGAGGTTCACAAAAATTAAGCCCAAACATAAAAATAGTCCTATAATGTTCAAGAGTTGGCATTCATTTAAGTTCACAAAAATTAGGCCAAAAAGTAAAAATAGTGCTAGAATGTTTGTAGATATATATATAAACCAATTCTCTTTAAGTAACGTCTTCACTACTTTCATCCCCGCTTTGCTCATTTTGTTCACCTACAATTTCAAAGGGGTCAACAATTAGGAAAGAGGAAGTTCAAAAATGAAAAGGGAAAAGAAGAGACACAACTCCTAATTTTTACTCTTTCTAGACATAACCTATACTACCACATCACTCTTTTTTAAAAAGAAAAATGCAAAGTTACTAATATTGTAGTTTGGAAGGGAGCAGAGAATTACAATAATGTGGACTTACCAAAGGAGGACAAACTGTTCAAGAACAACGAGTAGATTAAAGATAAAAGGGGCATGATGAAAATAACTCACAGGAAACCAACACTCTAAGTGATAGTACTAACATAGAGAAGCTCTAACTGTTCATGAGGAGGAGCCAAACCTATCAGGAAACAACTTGGAAAATATATCTATAACAGTGTACACGGATGAGGACAGTTTAGCAGCCAGTAAACACTTAGAAGAATTAGCACCAGGTGAAGAAGCTGAGAGGGAACAACTAAGTCA
Organism: Solanum stenotomum; assembly: GCF_019186545.1. Classification (NCBI taxonomy): domain Eukaryota; kingdom Viridiplantae; phylum Streptophyta; class Magnoliopsida; order Solanales; family Solanaceae; genus Solanum; species Solanum stenotomum. The sequence continues at coordinate 48,381,587 of NC_064282.1, forward strand.
GAACAAATCAGTTAGCTGATTACATTACAAGCATTGCACTTGAACAAGACAACTTAATCCATTACCACAGTTTTCAAGCTCTACCAACCAAAGGACGGAAGACATTAAATTTCGATAAATCAGGAATTACAATCCTCAGAATCAGAACTAGAAAGATTACACAGTCATAAACATGATATTTGTTGATCAAAATAGAACCGTTAAACACAAGAGACATCAACAAATAGGGGCTACATGAAGAGGCAATACAACAAGAACAAAGTCGGTCACTATACATCAGAAACAAACGATGAACCAAAAGGGAAAAATCAACAAATAGGGTTAGTATATTTTTACTAGAAACTAACAACACCTAAAATCAACCCAGATCTTGAACACACCTTTTAAAACCTTCTTAATCAATTGATGTTTTAAGTTTAGTTCAATACTCCTAAACTATGCAAACAACAGTAACACTAATCTCGATAATATCAACTTCGATAAAAATAAAAAAATGATCGCAGTTGCACCAACAATAATACAAGAAGATTGCAAGTGTAGTAGCACAAGAAAAAGAAGTAGAAGCAGATTAACATAATAGGCCATAAATGAAGATGAACCAAACAGAAAACTGCAAAAGCAGTAGTAGAAGAAAATGAAGAAGAAGGAGGATGATTCTGACCTTGATTGTTGCTACTGGTAGATGAACAATGGATTGGCTGAATATTTGTTTCTCGTGTTGACGAAACATCAAGTAATGTTGCCAAAACATTAACATCAATTGGTAGGCCTGAACGTTGAAGTTTTGTTATGACATCTTCTACAATTTCATGTCTCATCGTGGTCTTTTGTTGGTCAAATTGTTCCTTCTGTTCCTTAATTTTTTCCTCCATTCTCAGCATTTTGTCTTCCATCTTTTTCACGAGGTGATTTGTTGCATTTGATGAGGCTTTAAAATTTCTCACTTTCCCTTTCAAGGTAGTTTTTGTAACCCCTCTTCCATATAATCTCAAACGCCCAGGATGTTCTGATCCCATGACAGAAGCAAATGCATCAATTGTCTCATTACCATCTTCATTTTGTTGTATTTCAATATTCTCCATCTCAGCCTATGATGCAGTTTTATTATTAAAAAACAAGAGAATTCAAGTACACATATAAAGAGTAAATATGAAAAAACAAATTCAAATCAAACAAAATAAAAATTAGATAGAAATCTCACAATTTTACTAGCTGTATCTTCATTTGTATCCTTGTATGATCGATTGGGCTTTCTTTTTCTTGTAACCACAAAAAATTCCTTAGGTGATGGAGTATCATTAGTTTCCCTCTCTTTTTCCTGTACACATTAAAAGTGGATATCAAACATCTTCTTTAAAATGCGACATGTTTTTATTCAATGCTATGCAAGAGCTCATACCAAATCATTGCGAACTAAAGCAAAGCTTTTCTTGCCAACAGTATGTGGATTCTTCAACTTTTTCCAATTCTCACTGTTGGCTTTAGACATTTTCTACAAATAGAAGAGAAGTTCCACAATGATCAAGTGATTTTTATAGAAGAGGAAAGCTTTTTTCCAGTGACTAGTGATCCGTAAAAAAATGAGAACTCAGTGGTCTCCCAGAAAGAAGAGACACTGCCAGTGATCAGTCACAGAAGAAAAGAGCTCTTTATATAGCTTAAAATATTTTGGAAATGAAGAGCAAAAATAACCACCAAATAAGCAAATACAATATTCTCTTACTAAAAGAGAAGTAACTCAATCCATAAGGAATAAAATTCGACCAAGAAACATGTATTACAGGTTGTTCTCAGATCCAACAAGGACAGAAGGGAAAATGATAATATAAATCCCAACTTACCATAATTGAACCACTACCAAAGCTGTCATATAATTAAACCAAGTAGCAAGGATGGAAAGAAAACAATCGTTTAAGAAAAATATTATATACCCAAAAGTATCAATTTAACAATGGGATAAAGGTTCAATTACCATATTTAAGCAAGTACTATGACTGCCACAGTTAATTATGGGAGTGATAAACTAGAATGAATCACAATATAGAAGTGAAATCAATAACTTTCTTTAATTAATCTAAAATAAAATTGTAAAGAAGTTGGACCCACGAAACACTAAAATGAAGGAGATTTTTTATCTTTTCCTAAGATCGATGAGTCAAATAACTCTTATTTCGTATTACCAACTAGTAAGACTTACCTAAAAATTTTCTGAGTTCCAATATTTAAGAAGTTCCTTAAATTGTGATGTTGGAACATCATCAGGCTTTTTTTCCATCCGAATTTGATCATTAGCGTAGGCATCAAAGTGGTGTGTTTTCAAATCAAACTTACGCCTTCTCCAAGCTTCTTGAATTGTTTTTAAAGTCCATCTATTTCCGATTTCTGGAATATCATATTTCTCCTAAAAATTTGGACATTGAGTTAGTGCAATAAATGATAAATATATTTAACTTAACAGAGAATTGAAAACTTCAAACCTTGGTATAATCCCACAAATCCTGTTTTGTGTCAAGCAACTTCCAATTTTCTATATCAAGAGGACAAAGGGTCGCATTCCTAGCAAGTGTACCGAGGAAGCTGCTCAACTCTATCACGGCATCATTACTAGGACCAACTGGCTGACCAGCTTTATTCAGTACAATCAGTTTACTATCATTCCTTCCATGTACAACTAACATCTTTATTTGACCTCTTTGTCTTTTTTTAGTGGAAGAGTCTACAATAATACACAAATAAAGATAACCCTTCCAAAGTAGTATTGTAATTTGATTTTATAATTAAAAAAAAAGTAATATTATAAATAAAATATGGATGTTCTTGCCTTGTTCTTCACATTGTTCATTTACTTTAAGAGTAGTAGAATTCAATTGAAGTTGTTCTTCTACGGGTTGCACTACATTGTTAGTTGAGTCAGCTTGTATACGAACTCCTACCTCTGGATTGTGTGATTCTAGCACATCTTGTTCTTCTATTACATCTGTTAGACGCTGACGTTTTTCGATCAGTAGATCCTTTCTTCTTCTAGCTACAACAAAACCAAAGTCACTAACCTCACTCAAGAAACTAAGCAGCTCAATCGTAAAACTTCAAATTTATAAGAAAAGACAAGGGGCAGCCATAGAGAACTTGGATGTATGGTTAAATGTAGACATGCATATCTAAATCTAGGAGCAAACCTTAGAGAGGTTGAGTTAACACTCAAAGCCTTATTTTGTGCTCAACTACACCAAGGATCTACTCAATGTATTCCAAAAGCAAAAATGATCTTAAAACAGAAAATACAATATTTATCACAAAAAGAATATTAAAGGAGAAAACAAAGAACTACTCAATACCTAAAGTTTTATTCGGTGCTCAAAGAATAAAGAGGTTGGTTTCATAATCAAAACCTTATTCTATGATCAACTAGATGCTAGGTCTGCTCAATGTATTCCTAAACCAGTAATGCTAGTTAAAAGCACCTGGTAACCCTAATGACAATCATTAAAAAAACTACGACCTCAGACTTCTGTTTTCATTTAAAGAAGAATGCACACCACCACTACACAACTATGTTCAGAAGAAAAGCTTTCTTGCATTGGTACACTAGGGAATGAATGGATGAGATGGAGTTCACTGAGGCAGAAAGTAACATAAATGATCTGGTTTCTGAAGCTTTTAACTCATAACAGAGAAAATTGATCATGAAATATTTTTTACAATAAAGCATAAAGTGAAAGTTTTTCCAACATTCTAAACTTACAATATAGACCTTAAATCTGAAAAACACAATCATATGGAATGATTATACTAAAAAATGAATAAGCAACAACGAACAAAGATAAGTAAACGTAAAATATCTAACATACACATAGATATACATCAAAGTAAAATAAGAGAAACAGGAACATTACCTCTTTTTAAGCAGTGAGCTGAGCTTGATGACCAACTTGTAGTTTGTCCACTAAAAATTTTAGACAAGAAGGAAGAAAGTATAAACTTAGAGCTTGAAAATTGTACTCAAAAGAGAGAAACAAAATCCATTAATGTTCGATTTCAATGACTTTTGGAGTTGAAAAATATTTCAGTTCATTTTATTCTTAGAAATCGTTTGTCGTGTTAAAAAACTTGAGGTTTTTCGATAGATAAGAATTATCATGTAGAATGAAGAATCAAAACTCATCTTTCATAACATTAACTCTTCTTAAACTGAGAATTTCCATCTAAACATTTTTGCAGAATTTCTCAATCTTCACCAAAATTAAGATACACACACTAATGCACAATAAGATTACATTATAAACATAAACTCTAGCAAAGAACATCTACTTCAGAGAAACCCATTTGTCTATTTTCAAATCTTTTTCAAGAACCCTTCTAATAAATTTCTAACATTGAAGAAGATGGAATACGACATACATGTAGCTGCAGAAACGTAAAACCCACGAAGAAGAAGACCCAAAAGCTGCAGATTCCTACAAGGAAAATCAAAGAAGAAGGATTAAAGGAAAATGCTACTTTTGTTCTTCAGAGAGAAAGGAGAAAGTCGATACCTACGAGGATGAAAAGTCTGAAGAAACAAATTAGTGATATTTTGCCTTTTATTTTATTTTTACAATTTAATTAAAAAAAAACTCTTTTGGCGGGTGTAGTAAAATTAGTGGAGGGAAATAATTGAGGGAAAGAGTTTGGCGGAACCGTTGCCATAGAGTACCTAAGGCGACAGTTTGTAGGAATCGTTGCAATAAAAGATACTATGGCAACGGTTGTCGCAATAATGCAACGATTTACTTCTTAAAGTGTTTTATTAGGTCCATTTGTCTATTGCAAAGGTTATAACCGTTGTGAATTACTGTCTATTGCAACGCATATTTAGTTGTTGCTAAATAATTGTTGCTACAGGCATGTTTTCTAGTAGTGGATGCAGGCCAAATAACATCAGTACATTGAATGTACGAATATGCGAGGGGAATACTAAAAAAGACATAAGCTTGAAAGGAAACTGAAAAGAACACTTACCTTGGCATTACACACCTCATGAATAATTCAACTCAAATGCAAAGTAAAAACAACAATAATGGTGCAGTTTATACAAAACATTTAAACGATAGGTGATAACTCAATGTATTAAAGAGATACAATAACAACTTAGTTTACTAATATTTTAAGGTAATATAATACTGTAGGAGTTTCTCTAACCGACAACCACCACTATGAGCTTAAGTGATGATACATTGTCTCACCCACGTTGCCAGAACTATCCTTTACTTTGCCATCATATAGAATGCCTCAACTAAGTGGATCCACAAGTCTATGCTAAAAAACACTAAGGAATCATCTAAAAAGTATGATCCTTTCTATCCATGATAGCTACATGGTTTATGGAGAGTTAAGCTATTATGAACTCGCGTCCCCATATCGGTGCTCAATACTACTCCCAAAGTATACTTAGCTCATATGTTTTAAAAACTAAACTCTTTCTATGATTTGAGATAATTACTCAAAAACTAGCTCAAAGGCTCTCTTGGAAATCGGTGTTTCCTTTCTTGCTCAAATGTGAAAACATTTTAACTCTTGGGAATACTTAGTTCCCATATACTCAACTCAAAGCTTAAGTCTTAAAACAAAGTTAAAACGTTTGTAAAAGACTTCTTGGAAAGACTCTATAAACTTTCTACACTTGGCTCTTAACTTTCCTTGAGTTGAATTATGGATACAAGGTTCATGCTCTCATGTTTATGGATTATTTCATGATGTCTGGATGCACCTTAGAGTGTAGAAATCTACTAGAAAACATAGGTACGATGCTAAGGAACTAGTACGGAAAGAAGTGGGAAAAGGTGGGAGAACTGGCGTCCCTGGTGCTCTGAGAGGAGTGGGGCGCCAGCTCTGAAATTTTAGAGATTGACTTGGGGCACTCTAGATGGTGCGGCACCCCAGAGGTCAAATTTTAGGGACTGCTTTAGGGCTTGCTGAGAGGCGCGGCGCCCCAGCCCCTTCCCCAGAATTTTGACGAAATTTCTTCTTCTTCTTTCAACTCTAAACCCTTTAATTTCACTTGGTTCTTTCCCCAAACACTTAGAATTGAATATATGCTCAAAAATGCAATAGATTCTACTCTGAATCACACCTAATTGCATGAATCAAACTCAAAAACATCAACAACAAGAACCCACAAAATTTCGAACGAATTATCATCAAGAACTCATAATATTTACTTTCAAAACAACACAACTTCCCCGAATTGAATCATGATTGGCGCGTGGGTGAACTAAACCAACGCTATGTGATCTTACATACCTCATAGGGATTAAACCTTGGTGAAATCCACGCGCAATGCTCTAAGAAATCGATGAATCTATCATTGCTTCTTTTCCTTTTTTCTCTTCTCTCAAAACCCTAACTCTTTTGCAAAAGCGTAAACTGACCAAGTTCATTTTAGACCCCAACTAATTACCAAAAAATTGAAATTAAAATAATAGGGTATGGAAAAGACTAAACTACCCTTCCATTATCAGGATTAGACTTTCCTTAGTTAAACAACCCAACTTCAAATGGGAGTATCTCCATCATACAAACTCAAAATTGCACAAACTCGGCAGTGTTGGAAATATAATTTCAAGATATTTCCTATGGTATCTGGAAGCACACCTAATTCACCCTGAGCTAGGAGTTATGGTTATTTGAAGTTGACCAAAAACTCAAACTTAACATAACTTAACTGATTTTCCAGATTTTCCCTTATTTCCAAAAACAACTCTTTCTAATTCTAGCTCTTTCTAGTTCTTTCAAATAGCAAGGTGTTACAGAAACTATTTATCACATAACCAATGAATTGAGTCATCATAAGAGATGCATCACCACAATCATCATTGATCTTCTTACAGAGTGCATAAGATTGATGAACATTCATTCTTTTATTTTATATTTTGGGTATTCTATCACTTAGATTATGTTCTTAAAATGTTACTTGATACATACATACAAATTAGTAGCAAGTGAGCAATTTTCATCTCTTTAAGAAAACCTTATCCATTATTTCACACAACTTTTTTTTTTTACTAAATATCTAACTAATTTTTTCATATTTTTTTCTAGAATATGGATAAGCAACGTAAAGTTGATAATGATAAGGATGCAATATTAATGGAAGTTTCAATATCTTTTCTCACACATGATGAATCAAAAGTCAATGTTTTAGAGGTAAGCTTTTTAAATGTTTCTCCAATTATAAAGTTTTTAGTTTATTTTCTTTCAAGTCATACACAAAAATAATTTGATGGATTCTTGAACAACTTTTTAATGTTAATTGTGTGATGAAAAAAAGAACAATATTCTTCTCTATAGCTAAAACATATGGCTTGTATCACAACAATAACATTTGAATATCTCATACATCTAACAATAAGTTAAATATATACTTTTTCTGTTCCAATTTATGTGATGTAGTTTCACTAGACACAAATATGGAAATGCTTTGATATGTATGTTCCAAAATCATCCTTAAAAATATGAAGTTTTAAATATAAGAGTACACCTTTATGAATATTTTGTCAAATAAGTGAAACCCTACATGATAAAAAGGTAAATAGTCTCATTAAACATTTACAAAATAAGAACATATGTCACCTTTTTGAAACTGATTAAAAAAAAGTATTGCATATAATTTGTAACACATGGAGTATATGATTAATAATATTTTTAATAATACTTTTAAAGGTTATCTAATAATTCTAAATTCTATTCTTCAATTGTGCCTTTTTTTAGTTAAGTCCTACATTCATGTAAAAAATTATAGGTCTTTCAAGATAACTTTCGTCCATATAACATTATTTATTATTGTGAAAATTGTCGTGAATAAACTAGTACACAGTTACAAACAAAGTAAATAGAGAAGAAAATATAATACAAGGATTCAACATGGTTGGGCTAGGCCTAATCCTCTGAGCAAAAAAACAGAGAAAACAGAGAGAGTTTTCCACTATGAAAGAAAAGAAGAAGTATTTTCTTTACAATCATCTCAAGCCTTTAGGACTACATTGTGTAGTGTACCATGCTTTATAATCCCGAAGTATATCCCTATATATAAATTTCAGTAGAAGGTCAATATATTCATTTTCCAAATCTATTAGGACAAAAGGTCTTCTGAACCAATAGGGATTATGAGTTTCCTAAAATATACAAGGGAAAATTTAAAACATAATTAACAATTATTATAGAATTAATGGCGATGATGCATGAAGAAATTTTTTATTTTTGAGAGTGAATTATTTTCAAGTATTAAAAATGTATAAATAATTTTTTTTCAAATCCAAATCATACATGACTTAGAAAATTACTATGGCATCACCTTGGCACAAAACCCGTGAGGTTATGAAAGAAATAAAACATCTACCCTTGATTAAGCTTACCACATACAGAAGTCTTTTGAACCCTTTATAGCCATATAAAAAATATTATATCAATAAACAACCATGTGTGATGAAATCATAATATGAAATAAAGTTTAAGCTTTTTTATACATGCAATTTGAATTTTTAAATTGTATTTTTGGCTCATAAACATAAAAACCCCATAAGTTGTGAAAACTATCAAAAGTACCCAAATTCTTTCTTTTTACAATCATACCAAATAAGCAAAAGTTCGTGACAAAAGAACAATACACTATAAAAAAGTTATTCTAAAAAAGACAATATTTATTGATCAAACTTTAATTTTGTTCAATGATAAGGTAACATTAATCATGAGTTGTAGTGTAGTACTCTTTAATAAAATTGAGCATGGTCAATAGAATTAGTAACTATATCATAATGTTTACATTTTGTAAATATTTCATTAGTCCTTTGGTATTCTTCCAAAAAAATATGTAGTTATATTATTGTTTTTTTATATATAAAATATAAACTTGTGGGTCAATATTTGTATTTAAAAAATATGAAATCATGATATGAAATTCTCAAATCAAGCTTTTTGGAGAATTTGAGATTTCATCTCATAATTTAAAATGACGAGCTGAAATCACTTATCCAAATGCTGATTTTCATCTAATGATTTAAAATTACAAGAGAAAACTGCATGTCCAAACGCCTACTAACTAAACATGGTAATTTTGATGGAAATTGAATAAACTTTGAATTAACATAAAGCACTTGACTTACTATCATAACTCCTCTCAAACTATGTTATAGATAAATATATTAAAATATAAATTAGTTTGTGTGACCATTGAAACTATAATTTCTTTACAATAATAGAAAGCAAAAATTTCTTTTTATGTGAAGATGCTAGACAAGTTACTAAGAAGTTTGAGTTTCTCAAGAAAATCATTGCACTTGTTATTGAAATCATAAGACTTATGAAAAAACATCTATTTTTTTTAATCTTTTGTGATATTTTAGAAATTTTATTAAGTTTTAAAACATTAATTAACATTTACAAATTACTAGCAAACTAGCAATTTCATCTTTATTTTTTTAAATGATATCTTTTTTATTATTTCCTCCAATATTACTTCACACAGTTTTTAATGTTACATAATATATAACTAAGTGTTTCATATTTTCTACTAGAAAATGGATAAGCACCACAAAGTGGATCGTAGAGATGCAATAATGGCACTTCCTATATCTTTTATTGCACCACAAGTTGGTGTCTCATCGGTAAGCTTTGAAAAATTCCTCTATTGTTTAACATACTTATTATAAGATGTTTAGTTTTTTTTTTCTATTAAGACATGTACATAAATCTTTTGATCTATTCGGTAATAACTTTTTTATTTCATATTTTCTACTAGAAAATGGATAAGCACCACAAAGTTGATTGTATAAATGCAATAATGGCAGTTCCCATATCTTCTATTGCACCACAAGCTGGTGTCTCATTGGTAAACTTTGAATAATTCCTCTATTATTTAACATAGTTATTATAAGGTATTTAGATTTTTTTTTTCTATTAAAACATGTACACACAAATCCTTTGATCTATTCGGTAATAACTTTTAAATATTTATTATATTATGGAAGAAAGATAAAAAAAAAATCTCGAGCGAAAACATCTAAGTCGCATAACAACAACAACAACATTTAACTATATCTCAATAAAAAAAAAATTAAAATTGGCTATGTGAATCCTCATTTCTCTATTTAAACTAAACTGATCAGGCTATAGTGACATAAATAATAATAAAAATAAAATAGTAATTTAAATACATATAGATAATAGTAATAGTAGTAGTAGTATTAGAAGTTGTCTAATAAGTTTAACACCTCATTTCATTTTTATGATTATATATAAGACATCAAAATCTGAATTTGTATCTGAATGATAAGATGTGCATGAATCTTTGAATAAACATCATTGTATTAAGATTATGTATTAATAGTTGAATACTAAAATATAAGACTGCTTATTATTGAACATCTCTCAATTTAACAATTTCCTTAGAAAGATAAGCTTTTAAAATTAGTTTTCATCAAAAATATTAATTTGAATAGAATAAAATTCTGCTTTAGGATGAAACTTTTCATCTCACATCAAATTATTTAGTGAATCTTCATAACCAGACTATCATTGATCTTGTTACAAAATGCATAAGATTGACGATCAAATAATATTTTGGGCATTCTAGCACTTTGATTAAGTTCTTAAAATGTTACTTCTATATATATATATATATATATATAAAATTTGTGTGCAAGTGTGTGTAAATTACTAGCAAGCGAGCAATTTTTATCCTTTTCTTAAAAGCCTTCTCAATTACTCTACCCAATTTTTCATTTTACAAAATATCTAATTATTTTTTTCATACTTTCAACTAGAATATGGATAAGCAGTATCGCGTTGATGGTGATGAGGATTCAACATTAATGGATGTTCCTATATCTTTTATTGTGCTGGAAAAGCAAACTCTGATGTTTTGCAGGTTCGATTTGGAAAAGTTCCTCCTATAATAAGTTTTGTTTGTTTTTGTTCCTTTTAATACATGTACAATTATATATATATATATATTCGATTTGGAAAAGTTCCTCCTATAATAAGTTTTGTTTGTTTTTGTTCCTTTTAATACATGTACAATTATATATATATATATATTCGATTTGGAAAAGTTCCTCCTATAATAAGTTTTGTTTGTTTTTGTTCCTTTTAATACATGTACAATTATATATATATATATATTCGATTTGGAAAAGTTCCTCCTATAATAAGTTTTGTTTGTTTTTGTTCCTTTTAATACATGTACAATTATATATATATATATATTCGATTTGGAAAAGTTCCTCCTATAATAAGTTTTGTTTGTTTTTGTTCCTTTTAATACATGTACAATTATATATATATATATATTCGATTTGGAAAAGTTCCTCCTATAATAAGTTTTGTTTGTTTTTGTTCCTTTTAATACATGTACAATTATATATATATATATAT
>NC_064282.1:48393240-48406589 GCF_019186545.1 Solanum stenotomum
GAGGATATGTTTTAAAAATTGAAATCCGATATAAAAAGAGTTATACATACATTGATGTGGACAGTGTGTGTGCCTTTTATAATACACACGCCATATACGCATGACATTTCGTGGAGTATTCAATTAAAGGGATATATATATATATATATATATAGATATATATATATATAAATTGTGTGCAAGTGTGTGTAAATTACTAGCAAGCAAGCAATTTTTATCTTTTTCTTAAAAGCCTTCTCAATTACTCCACACAATTTTTCATTTTACAAAATATCTAATTATTTTTTTCATACTTTCAACTAGAATATGGATAAGCAGTATCGATTTGATGGTGATGAGGATTCAGCATTAATGGATGTTCCTATATCTTTTATTGCACTGGAAAAAGCAAACGCTGATGTTTTGCAGGTTCGCTTGGGAAAATTTCCTCCTATTATAAGTTTTGTTTGTTTTTGTTCCTTCTAATACATGTACAATTATATATATATATATATATATATATATATAATTTGTGTGCGTGTGCACGCATGCATGTGCATGCAAAGTTACTAGCAAACGAACAATTTTGATCTTTTTCTTGATAGCCTTCTCAATTACTCCACACAATTTTTCATTTTACAAAATATCTAATTATTTTTTTCATACTTTAGACTAGAATATGGATAAGCAGTACCGAGTTGATGGTGATGAGGATGCAACATTAATGGATGTTCCTATATTTTTTATTGCATTGGAAAAAGCAAACGTTGATGTTTTGTAAGTTCGCTTTGGAAAAGTTCCTCCAATTATAAGTTGTTTGTTTTTGTTCCTTTTAATACATGTACAAAAATCTTTTGATGAATTACTAAACAAAATTTTAATACTAATTAATAATAATAATAATGATAATAATAATAATAATAATAATAATAATAATAATAATAATAATAATAATAATAAATCTAGTGTAATCCCACCAAATGGGGTATGAGGAGAATAAAGTGTACACATACCTTATCATTACCTTTGAGGTAGAGTTTTTGTTTCTGATAAACTCTTTAGCTTAAGAAAAACAGAAACCAAAGAAGTGTGTGTATTTATATATATATATATATATATATATATATATATATATATATATATATTAGTAACAACAATAATACTTATAAAGGTCGGTCGTCTAACAAGCTAAATCTAGAGTTTCATTCAAAATTAACTATACAAATACGTCGAAAACAATTATAGGCCTGACCAAGCCTCATAGATAGAAGGAGAAGAAACATACTTCATCGTATTGTGTTGGCCATGTTATGATCTTTTAAAATATAAAATATTGATGCTTCAATATCTTGTGTACCGCTTGATGACAAAATGTTGATGCTCCCCACTTGTCTAGATAATTACCTTTTGAGAATAGATATTGGATAAATTTGAATTTCATAAATATTGTTTTGATTGCAGAATGAGATTATACCAAAAAATATGCATTACATGCATACACATACATTGGAACAGAGAAGGCAAAATTGGATCATCAATACTATTTCTCGTCCAGGTGGCTTAATAATAGATTATGTAAGTTTCCTTTCGAATAATCTGCATGTTTTCCTGCCAACAAAATCGATTATGTATATTTTCTTTGATGAGATTTTGACAAAATAAGCATTTAATAATTATTGATAAACAGGTATACCATCATCTGGAGACAAAAAAAAGTTTCGATCTTTGGTAGAAGTGTATAAATTTGTTGTATATGGGGAAGTTCCTGAAATAACAAAGAAATCAAGAGAAAATGAAGAAACATCGCAGGTTAGCTCAAAAAAATCATATTAGAATNACATGTACACTCTACTTAATAAGGTGCCTATATAATATAGTATAATAATGTGCCTAATAATATAGTATGACACACCATACCTACTTTATGACTTCTTTTCATCTTTTTACTATTCCTACTTTACACATGTCTACTACTATTTCTAATAAGTTAAATATCTTTATGATTTTTACATCTTTGCAATAATACGTAGATGAATTTAGCTTTCTTGACTTCTTTTTCTTTTATCTTTTTTCATGCTTATCTCTTTCCATGCTTATCTCCTTTTGCCATTTGGATTATTCTAGATGGACATCTGGTATAACATTATCTTCTCCATTGCATTTTGAACATATGTGATCTGGATATTTGTGTCCAATTAACTTGCAAAATCTGATTAATAACTCTGTCGAAATAAATCCTGTTTTTAATGCTCGTGTTGTAGGTCGTTCTTCTGGCTTAAGTAATGATAAAATTCATCTTTGGACTTCATCCATATCTGCTTTCCTTAGCTCTCTTGAATTGGAATAAATCATTAACTGTTCTCTTGCATAGTAGCTCCATATAGCGTTTCCGTTTAAATAATTATTTGCTAGCTCTTGTATAATGGTTGATATACCAATTATTCTCTTATTGGCATAAAAATTGGGTGTCTCACTTTTTTGTATCTCTGGTTGCTGTTCGATATCTTTCGATATTATCATATCTTTTGTTAGTCCTATCTTTACCACTTGTATCGGAGGTTTTATTTCCTCGTATAATATCTCTGCTGTTGCCGTATAAAATTTTACATAGAATAAATTTCCGTTAGTAACTCTCTTATATGTAATTAATGCTTTATGTAGTTCCGGTATTCCACTTAGTTCCTCTCCGTCATATGTATATACTGTATTTAATAGTCCATAGTTATAACATGTCCTTACTAAGTTGGTGTTAGTTTTCGGTTGTGCAATCAGTTTATTATAACCTTGTAATTTTTGGGTTAAATAATCCTGGTTGGGTTCTTGGGTTGTAGTAGATCTGGGGTTAAGGTTTAAAAATGTTTGGATTTTATATATATTTTCTATATAGGTTCGCGTAATATGGTTATATGTTATTTTGCATGGTGTAGGCTATCCACATATGTAGAAGTTTGTGGTTCTATAGTTAATTTGTTTTTTGGTGTTAGCCTTGGGGTAAATGGTTTTTCGAACAACGGGTTTAAGTTTGAATTCTTATGTTTTTCACTAACTCGTTGGCCTGTACCTGCAGCTGTATTTAAACAAATGTTATGGGTTTTTAGGTGTTTCCCAACGTCACCTTTTAGGTCTGGATTTTTTCTGTCTTCCGATCGACATAGCTCCGTATTTTTATAGTCATACTGCTGACTTATACTAACTTTAGACTTCAGATTATCTTCATTAGTCTTTAGCTTTTTTTTCTCGTTGTCCATACTATCCACTTTTGTACAAAGTTTAATAATGGCTTTGAATATCTTTTCGATTGTATGTTCCCCTCAGTCTCAGTCTGAGTAGCTTTGTCGTGATAGGTAATCTGCAATAACATTCTTATCAGTTTTTATTACTTCAATTATAAATGTAAAATTTAATATATTTAATACCAATCTCCTTATTTCTTTTGTTGTTACCGAATCTTGTATTTTTCTTGTTAGCCACCATTTTACTTGTGTATTATATGTTCTAATAATAAATTCATTATATACAATATATGGTTCAAATGATAATAAACATTTATATACCGAATATAATTCTTTCCTATTTATTTCCCATCTTATTTCTGCATTAGTAAATGTTCCTCAATAATATCTACAATGATGTTCTATTTTTTCTTCTCCATACCTGTATTTTAATACNAGCTAACCTAGCTGTCAGAATTTTCATCTGAGCACGACTTCCAAGAAGGTTGACCAAAGTCAACTTTTCAAGTCATTACAAGTCTATAATTAGATTTAATATATTTTCCTTGATAACACTACATAGCTTTCATCCCACGTTTTTAAAGATTATTGCCTCTTAATTAGATAAAAACTGAACATTTTGTAGTTCATTTACATACTCTAAATGGCCTTGTTGAGTTATTAATTAAACATCGATAGTTGATATCAGGACCATTATTTATGAAAACTACATTTTCCATATTTATGTGGAGTCATGTGATTTTGCATGCTGCAACACTTGTTTGTCTTAGACTGAAAAAGTATGATATGTTTTCTTTAATGTTGTTGATTTTGGATCAAGAACCTGATGTATTCTATTTAAGAATTCTTAGATGTGTTGTTGATACACCTATACCTCTTTAATGAAGTATAATACGATCATTGCAATATCTAGAAACCAAATAGGTTAGAGTCGAATCTCATAGGAAATAAGGCACGAACTATGTCACAACTCAAAAATGGACATAATGGGACTTGTCTATTCCCACCAAGACAAGTCACTCTCAACCCAACCAAACAAAAGAAATGCAGAAACAAAACAAAAACAAGATAAAAGCAGAAAACTTATTCATTTTATAATAAACCCAAAACCTGGTTATCACGTGTACAATTCGCTAAAGCATAAAGTACAAAAATGAAAGATTATTACAAGTCTTAATATCTTTGTTTCTCAAATAAAATGAAGAATAACATAAAGGAAAAAAAGGGCTCTCCGGGATGACAAATACCTACCTCTCAAAGTCCTTCAACAAGCCTGGAGTATAGAAGAAGAAAAGCAATCACATAGAACAAGGCTCAGCACCTACACAAGGGTAGAAGCAACGAGTGATTACAAATAAATACAATACTCAACAATATTAATCAAATAAACAAGGTAAAATTATCTAAAAATAATTACTCTTTTCATCCCAACCGAACCTCCTCAACCTACAACCTCTATATAAATCAACCCAACCTAACCGTTCACAATACATTGTTCACAAGTTCTCATAATTATAGTCCAGTAGTCACAGTCTATCAATCAACAAGTGTCAAATATAACAATCACAAGGGTCAAATGTATAACTCACAAGTTCAAGTTCATCAAGGCACATTAATCAATTACACTGAACACAAAATGCCAAGATTTGTCATGCGAAATATCAATGGGAACTCGTTGGAACCACCATAGTTCATGAACTCGCTAGTAATGACCTCGACATCAGTATCACTCTCGATAATGACCTTGACATCCGTAACACTCGCCAAAAATAACCTCAACATCAATTGCACTTGCCGTAAATGACCTTATCATCAATAGCACTTGCCGGAAATGACATCGGCATTAATAACACTTACTGGAAATGACCTCGACATTAATAAGAATCACATATCACATCACGATGCATAAAAATCAATGAAATTAAACAATATCACACAACAAGGAAGAGACAATAATTCAAACAATTCAAGTCCACAATAATACCATCAAAGCATTTCATCAACCAACATATTACAACTCAAAACAACGCAAGTTCATAAGTATCATGATCAACACATTGCCTTTTATTACCCCTTCTTTATTCATTAAGATTAGAAATGTAGAACAATAAACCCTTTACCTAATTCCTATTACTCCTGAACACATCCAAAGAACAAAAATAAATGAACCAACTAAATTTACGAAGTTTAGGAAGTCACTTACCTCAATTCAATCAAATAGTCAATCCAAGACTTGATTTTTCCCCTTCCGAACAATATTCAATGCCCCACAATCTATTTTAATCAAGTAACCAAAATAAGATTACAAAAATAACAACTCTCAATTCTTACATTTTGAAAAATGGGTCATTAAACTCAAAAATCCAATTCCAAAAATGATGTCCTAATCCCAAAATGATTACTTGATAACATTACCCAAGACATTTCGAACTCATTGGTCAAAACCATTTTTTAAAAGTTATTAAAATCATTTTACTATAACCATTGGAGTTAAGAACACCAGTTCTTGAAAAATTGTGTAATTTGGAAATCAAAATCACAAGTTTTGATGTTAAAATCCATAAATAACCAAAGAGAAATTAACTTTTTGGGTGGTCACAAAAGCTTACCCAAATGATTTAGCATAAGAAACCTCTTCAATATCGCTTCCAAGGGTTTTATAAAGCTCAAAAGTGGGAAAAATGTCTAAAACCCCAAAAATGGTAGGCATAAACCCCCACTGATGTCACTTAAGCGAATCTCGCAAAAATAAAGGGTCTTACTTTTGCGAAACAAACTTCGCTTAAGAGACCATCGCTAAAGAGAACTCTGATTCGCTTAAGCGAACCCTCTGGGAGCCGGGCATTTGTTTTAGCGATCACACCTTCGCTAAAGCAAAAGTCACTTAAGCGGAAGTCCTATCACAAAAGTGAAGGGTAAAGAACTCAGGCATCAGAAAATCAGCCAACACTCAAAACATCTAAAGGACCCTCAGGGTTCTTTCAGAGCCCCATACACACAAACCATATATGAGACTGACTATACTCAATTTTCCGACTATAATGGAACCATCAAAACATGAGTGTGAGGTCTTCTTGAGTCGAAACTCATTAAAGTCACGCCCTGAGCCTACACCTTAGATATGGCCAACCCTCAAGAATCATTGCTGACCCCAAGCGAACCCTTGGCCTGGCTAAACTCTCAGCGGAAGACTTAATCATCAATAAAGGAACTCAAAAGAAAGTTTTTAACCCAAAAGTCTCAAATACTTAAACTCATAATGTTTTAGAAATAAACATTCAACTAGCCAAAGAAACAACTCAAGTCTCAACATAAATAACTAAAAACAAAGACTCAAGAACTAACGTTTATCTATCTATGAAGCCTCTAATACTATGAGCAATGTCAGGACAAGGTCCCCGATCATCCTAACAAACTGAAATGACAAAACATAATAAAAGGGATCCTCCAAAAGCAAGGAGGCTGACCAAATAACTTTGAAACTCGACTAGATCAACGAAATGCGGATGCTAGTCCTGGTTACCTATATCTGCATCATAAAATATGCAAGCCAAATGGCGTCAGTACATGGAATGTACGAGTAAGTGAGGGGAAATCTAACACATGACATAAGCTTGAACTTGAACTGAAGAAACACTTACCTCGTCTCAACTCAACTCAACCTCATTTCAATATAAGGCAATAGAAATAATGTAGTATAAAGAAAAGCTTTAAAATAGTAGATAACAACTCAATGTATTAGAAAATACAATATAAACTCTTTTTGTATGCGAAAATACAAAATAAGAACTGTTGGTAGATTCTCTAACTGACAACCATCACTATGAGCTATGTGATGGTACGTCTGGCCTACGCTTCCAGAACTGTCCTATACTTTGCCAGGGTATAGAACTTCTTAACTAAGTGGATCCACTAGTGTATGCTAAAAATCAATAAATAAATCGTCTAAAGAGTATGACAATTTTCTACCCATGTAGGCAACATAGTTTTATGGAGGCTGTGAGTTGTTAGAACTCTCCCCATATCGGTGCTCAATACTAATCCAAAAAAAATAACTTAGCTCATTAGGCTTTAAAGAAAAAATTTCCTCTTCTTCAACTTTAAGATTATTACTCAAGAGGTTTCTTTAAAAAGAGATAATACTGAAAACTGTTCATGAACTCTTTGGAAATCAGTGTTTCCTCTCATCTTAAATGTGAAAACATTTCTCTTGGGAATACTTAGTTCCCATATATCATTGTAAAGACAAAGAACTTAGCTCTACTCTTCCTCAACTCAGTGCTTAAGTCATTTGAAGAAAGTTTTAAAACAATTTGTAAAAGACCTCTTGAAATGACTCGAAGAACTTTCAAGACTTGACTCTTAACTCTACCTTGGATTTGAATTATTAATTCAAGGGTTAAGATCTCATGTTATGGATGATCTCTCGATGTTTAGACATAGCTTAGAGTGTATAAAACAATTAGAAAACATAGGTACGATTTGAGGGAACTCATACGGAAAGAAGGATGAAAGGGTAGGGGACCTAGGGTCCCTGGCGCGCTGAGTGGCACATGGCGCAAGACCCTGAACTACAAGAGGGAAGTTGGGGCATATTGAGTGGCGCAGCATCCCAGAAGCCAAGCTACAGACACTACTTTTTGGGGCATTGTTGGCGCAGTGCGCCAGTCCCCAGCCCAAAATTTTTCGATGAATTTTCTTACTCGGTTTCTAACCCCCAATTCACCTAGAATCGAATGGTTTCTTCCCCAATCACTTAGATTCGAATATCCCACATTAGTATACGTTAATACACTCGAAACTACCCTCAATATACTCAAAATTATCTCAAGAAATCATCAAACCCATCCTAATTTAAGAACGAAAACAATACTTCAAGAAACTAATCAATAACTCAAATTCTTCAATTTCAAGAACGAAAATTCATTGAAAATAACATGATTGGCGTGTGAGTGAATGAACCCAACAGTAGGTAAACTCACATACCTCTTAAGGATCAACCCTTGGCGAAAATCCGCAAGGAAAACCTCAAGAACTTGATGAACGATTGAATCTTCTCTTCTCTTTCTTCTCTTCCTGAACTCCTCTCAAAACCCTAGCATATTTTAGAATTTGTAAAACTGAACTAAATCAGTTAAGAACCCTAAACATTACCAAATTTCGTTTTAATCTGAATAGGTAAGGAAACGAACAAAATACCCCTCTTAAATCTGGGTAACTTTACTTAAATGGATAACCTGACTTCAAACGGGCATATCTCCCTCATACGAACTAAAAATTAGATAGCTCGGTGGCGTTGGAAAGAGGATTCCAAGACCTTTCATTTGATATCTTATGGGCCACCTAAATTGTATTGTACGTAAAGTTATAGTCATTTGAAGTTCACCCAAAACTCATAACTTATGCCTAATTTGCAAAATTTCAGATTTTGCTATTTCCAATTAAGTTCTTTCTATTTTTAGCTCTTCCAAATAACAAGGTGTTACAGTTAAAGTCATAAGAAATGAACATTAACACCTAAAAAGACCGAATCAAGCTCGAGACCTCTAAAAATTCAACCAAGACTTCAGTGATGCCTAAATTCATCCCCCAAATCCAATTAAACTTTTATAATTCTGATCTCAGCATCCGAACCCCGACTGTTGACCAAAGTCAACCCAAAGGCTTAAATTCTATAAATGTCTAACTTACGGCCTCAAATCCTCGAAAAAACTCCAAATATAAAATTGACAACTCTCTTAGACCGATTTCCACATTCCAAAACTGATAGAATCGACGGATTCCCTTCTGACACTCGAAACTCCAAAAGACTCTGTAAACACTTTTAAACAACTTAAGCCTTACAAAATCAAAATATACACAAATTCCTAACTTTTTACTCAAAGTTTGAAACTAACTTTNCTGGTGGGTTATAGTAGGTGCCATCATGACTTGATAAATCGGGTCGTGACACCACCTAAATCGTATTGTACGGAAAGTTATGGTCATTTGAAGTTCACCAAAAACTCATAACTTATGCCTAACTTGCAAAATTTTAGATTTTGCTATTTCCAATTTAGTTCTTTCTATTTTTAGCTCTTCCAAATAACAATGTGTTATAGTTAAAGTCATAAGAAATGAACATTAACACCTAAAAAGACCAAATCAAGCTCGAGACCTCTAAAAATTCAACCAAGACTTCAGTGATGCCTAAATTCATCCCCCAAATCCAATTAAACTTTTATAATTCTGATCTCAGCATCCGAACCCCGACTGTTGACCAAAGTCAACCCAAAGGCTTAAATTCTATAAATGTCTAACTTACGGCCTCAAATCCTCGAAAAAACTCCAAATATAAAATTGACAACTCTCTTAGACCGATTTCCACATTCCAAAACTGATAGAATCGACGGATTCCCTTCTGACACTCGAAACTCCAAAAGACTCTGTAAACACTTTTAAACAACTTAAGCCTTACAAAATCAAAATATACACAAATTCCTAACTTTTTACTCAAAGTTTGAAACTAACTTTCAAAACTCAATCAAAATAAATCAGGGTCAATATCAGGAGGGGTAAAAATGGTAATTTTACAAATCATTTCCAACTATGACCAACCGTGTCATTACATTATCCACTACTAACAACCATGTTCATCTTCGAACATTAAATAAAGAAAGTGCCTAACGCCTCGAAAAGCTGAGGATATCTCACACACATGTTGGACTCTATATCCCAAGTTGCCTCACCAACTAAATAGTGATTCCACTGCACCTTTGCTGAAGCAATCTCCTTAGACCTAAGCTTTCTAACCTGCCTATCCAAAATGGCTATAGGCTCTTCGTCCAAAGATAAGTTTGGACCCAACTCAACAGAATCAAGAGAAAGCACATAGGACTCATCCAGCTTGTACTTCTAAAGCATAGAGACATGAAAGACATGATGTATAAATGTTAAGCTAGGTGGCAAAACCAACTTATAGGCCACCTCTACCACTCGACTCAAAATCTTAAAAGGTTAAATGAATCTAGGGCTAAGGTTACCTTTATTTACAAACCTCATCACACCGTTCATGGGTGATAGTTGGAGCCATACATGATCACCCTCTATAAAAAATAGGGCTCGAACTCTCCGGTATACATAACTCTTATGTCGACTATGGGTTGTCAATACTGTATCCTGAATAATATGGACCTGCTACATAACATCTCTAACAAAGTCTGTATCTAAAGAGTCCATCTTAGCCAAATCTTACCAACGGATCGTAGATCTATACCATTTTCCATACAACACCACAAATAGGGCAATTTGAATAATGCAATGATAATTGTTATGTAAGTATACTCTGCTAAGGGTATATGTTGATCTCATCTACCACATAAATCAATCACACAAGCTCGGACCATATCCTTCAACACCTGAATCATCTACTAAGATTGACCATCTGTTTGAGTATTGAAAGGTGTACTCATATCTAACTGAGTACCCAAACCATTTTGTAAAGCCTTCCAGAAATGGGAGGTGAACAATGAACCTTGATTGAAGACAATAGAAACAAAAACTCTATGCAGTCGCACAATCTATCTAATATAAATTTGGGCTAACTTCTCATTGTATACTTCACCCGAACCAAAATAAAGTGCGCTGACTTGGTCAACCTTTAAACAACCACCCAAATAAAATCATAACCATCCACGGTGGTAGGTAGACCCACAACATGATCTATAATGATCTTCTCCAACTTCCAACTAGGAATATGCATCCTCTGAGATATACCTACGGGCCGTTGCTGCTCACACTTGACCTCTTGTCAAGTCAAACACCTAGAAACCAAATCAACAATATCCCTCTTTATACCGCACCACCAGTAATGATGGATCAAGACTTGATACATCTTCGCCAGTGTCGAATGAATAAAATATCGAGAACAATGAGCCTCCTCAAGAATAAATATGATCAACTCACCCGTCTTAGGCACAAACAACATGCCTCCGAACCTCAAGACACAATTAGAATCAAGGACAACCTACTTGGCTTCTCCTCTCAACTCTTTGTCTCAAATGACACACAACTTCTCATCATCAAACAAGTGATCATCATGAATCTGCCCAACCAAGGAAGAACGGGCCTCTATAAAAATAATTAAACCACAGTCTCCTCACAAATTTGCAATCGGAAGGCTAACCTCTGAACATCTCTAGCCAATGACTTTTCCTCAACACTGATAGTGGCAAGACTCCGTATACTAGAAGTGTTCCTACTCAAAGCATCATCCCCCACATTAGCCTTCCCCAGGTGAGACAAGATGTTAATATCGTAGTCCTTCAATAACATAAGTCATCTATGCTGCCTCAAGTTCAGATTCCTCTAACTGAAGATATACTGAAGACTTTGATTGTGCGTGAAGACCTCATAATAATACCACATACAAATAATGTCGCCATAGCTTAAGCATAACTAATATAGTTGCCAACTTTAAATCATGGGTACGGTAGTTCTTCTCATGGGTCTTAACTATCTAGAAGCATAAACGATCACTTTCCCCTGTTGCATTAGAACACCACCCAACCCGACTCAAGAAACATTACAATAAGTGGTGATGTCTACACCCTCCTCGAGTAAAGTCAAAATATGAGTTGAACCCAACAAGGGCTTGATCTTTTGAAATCTCTCCTCGCACTCATTCCACTAAAAGCTCACAATTTGTTGAGTCAACCTAGTCAAGGGAGATGCAATAGTTAAGAAGCTTTGAACAAAATGCCTGTAATATCATGGATATTCCACAAAACATAGAATCTCAGTGACTGAAGTAGGCCTGGTCCAACTTCTAACTACCTTAATCTTGGTTGGATCCACTCGAATACCCTCCTTGGACACCACGTATCCCAAAAATGCAACCAAATTAAGCCAAAACTCACACTTAGAGAACAATTCTCAAATGTCAATCATGATCGTCCTCTATCTTGGAGTATACCAAGATGTCATCAATGAAGACTATCACAAAAGAATCCATATGAGGTTGTAACACCCCGTTCATCAACACTATGAATGAGTAGGGGCATTAGTCAAACCGAATGAAATCACAAGAAACTCATAGTGCCCATAACAAGTCCCAAAAGTTGTTTTATAGATATTCAATGCCCTAATCTTTAGTTAATAGTAGTTGGACCTCAAATCAATCTTAGAAAACAAAGATACCCCCTAAAGATGATCAAATAAGTCATCAATACGAGGAAGATGATACTTGTTTTTTATTGTGACCTAGTTCAACTATCGGTAACCAATACATATCCTCATGGTACCTGTAACATCTGACAATTTAAAATGAATATGAAAAAGCTTGAAATTGGAAGTAGTCATTTTTGGAAAAAAATTCAGAATCTGGAAATTCGGCCAAGTGTGGAAATCAGTGAGTTTTTGGCCAACTTTGAGCAGTCATAACTCCTAGATCAGGATGATCCAGGAGTAGTTCCAGTTATGTTTGGAAAGCCCTTGGAACGATCTTTCCAACGCCACTGAGTTTGCTCGATTCCGAGTTCGTATGAGCGAGTTATGCCCTTTGAAAGTTGGGCAGTTGGCAGGGAGTCCGTCCGGAAATTTA
Source organism: Solanum stenotomum (assembly GCF_019186545.1). NCBI lineage: Eukaryota > Viridiplantae > Streptophyta > Magnoliopsida > Solanales > Solanaceae > Solanum > Solanum stenotomum. The sequence continues at coordinate 48,406,033 of NC_064282.1, forward strand.
AGGGCATTTTGGTCTTTTCACAAATCAGTTATTTTGAGGTCATATTGTTGTGTTAGGCTGATTGTGGATCATTTTTGTTCCATTTTAAAAGAGTAATAGTTAGGGTTCTTGGGTGAAGAAGAGAAGAAGAGAGAAAGAGGAGAAGAAGAAGAAGAAGAAGTGGGAGCTAGGGTTGTGGATGCAAGCGTTTTCTTCATCAAATTTCTTGGGAAATATTAGTAAAGGTATGGGAGTTCTTTATCTAGGGAAAGCTATCACCCTAGAGCCAATTTCAAATGGTTTTCAACTTTTCCAAAGTTAGTGAAAAAGCCTAATTTCCACTCAAACTCATGGGTTCTTGCATGAAACGATTTCAAATGATAAGTTATGATATTATTGATGTTTATTTGATGTTTTAAGATGAAAAACTCCATGAATCCTTGTATTCTACAAAACCCCAAAATGTGTTTATGAAGTGGGTCTATTTCTATAAATTCAAAGTTGATGGAATTATGTGTAAAGTGAATTGTATTGATATCTCTTGTGTTGTTTAATGTTTATTCATGATTAATTGTTGA
>NC_064282.1:48406697-48567474 GCF_019186545.1 Solanum stenotomum
TTTTTTTCATGAAGTTTTACCAAATGGCATAAAAGCATGTTTCTCCAATAAACGTCCCTTTTAGCATGTTTTTGCATGGCTTCCATACTTAGTACTTAATTGTGCTAACCCCTTTCTTTCCCTTTTTGACTAAAGTGTAGGGATTTGGAGATGGTGACATGTCATGGCTATTTGATAGGTTTCTAAGTGTTGAAGATGAAGACTTGGTGAGTCCTCATATATTCGAGGACAATACCCCATATGTTCTTTTATGTCTTTTTAGTATTGTTTAAGTTGTGTATGAGATTGGTCCCGAATTTTGTACTCTAAAGTATTAGATGGTTTTGAGACATCATGTATAAAGTCTAGAAAGTCTTCTGCTTGCTATTTTTTTTTTTTAATGAAATGTTTTCTTGGTAAAGAAAGTTTTAATTCCTTATGGTTTTAGTGTCTATGCGATGAATGAATGTTAAGAGGCTTGTATTAGACCTCTTCGAGCTCGAGTATGCCGGATACGACTAGGGGGTGATCCCGGGTCGTGACAGTACCATTCTTCTTCCTCAAAAGCAAAATAGGATCACCCTATGGAGAAACACTGAGGCAAATGAATCCCTTACTCAACAAGTCCTATAGCTGATCCTTCAATTCTTTCAACACAGATGGAGCCATACGATAAGGAGGAATAGAGATAGGCTTGGTGCCCGACTTTATGTCAATAGCAATATCAATATCCCTATCAAGAGGAACACCTGAAAAATCAGTAGGAAAAATATTTGAAAACTCTCGAGCCACAGGAACAGAATAAATGGGAGGTGGCTCAACACTAGTATCCTGAATGAAATATAAGTAGGACAAACATCCTGTATAAACCAATCTTTGAGCTCGAATGAAGGAGAAAACCTTGCTAGGATAAAAACCACTAGAACCCGTCCACTAAATTCTTGGGATACCCCGCATCATTTAGGTCATAGTCTTAGCATAAAAATCAAGAATAGCATGAAGGGAGGAGAGCCAATTCATATCCAAGATAATATGAAAGTATACACTCCCTAGATTGATGAAGTCTACCCAAGTATCATACCTTGCACATGAAACAAGAAAAGATCGATACACTTCATCCAAAACTAAGGACTCACCCACTGTGTAGAAACATGAATAGGTGCAGGCATGCTATCAAACATCATATCAAATCAAATAGTAAAATAGGTAGACACTACAAGAAAGTAGACCCCAGATCAACTCGAAAAAAAAATACCCAAGTAGGTCCTTGGAAAACTGGGACGATACTTATAATTATAGCATCAAAAGTCTTGGCTTTAAGACTCCCTAGAAAAGCATAACAATGTCCCTCTCAACTAACTGCAGTCTTAGAAGGACCTCAACCTCTACTCTATGAAGCTATATCACCCCTACCAGAAATCCTACTGCCTATATTAAACTGACCTCTGCCTCGACCCCTGGCCAAAAGCGCTGAATCTCCAATTGCAACAGTTAAATAAGTATGTTGGGGTCCTGAGTGAGTCTGTAGAGGGAACTATGGTATCATATCACCTAGATCTCCACATCTAAAACATGACCTCGGTATGGATGATTGTTGCTGCTAACTAGATGAGCTACCATGGCCACCTCAGCTAGAACCATAGGATCCTCGGGTTGTCATCCCACTCTAAACTGCTGGAATCGATACATTATCCGGCCCATGATGCTGAAAGAAGCTACTACTTCTATGTGAACCTTTGCCTCTAGTTCAAATGCTATAAAATGGACCAAATGCTCGAGCCCTGTTGGGGTCTTCCAACTCCTCTCTAACCATAAACTCTACCTCCTTGGCGGTACTCACAATGGACTTGAAGTGTAACAGCCCAAAAATTTCTAAGTTAAGACTCGAACCATTCTTTATTTACTTGTAGGGTCATATCAGCTGATTCATAAATTACTCATATGTGTAAAGGTAAATTACTTAGTGTGGAATGATTTGGATATTAATTAAGGTCACTAGAATCCCCTAGCACAAAGTAGAGTTGAAATTTTCCTTATCGATTAAGTTTTGATGTAAGATTTTACTTAGGTCAACTTAAAACGACCATATCTCTTAGAATATAAAGAGTTACATGGCCCATAACCTATAGAATTAAAGGTATTTGATTTCTCATTCCAACGTTACCAATTTTGCAACAATCCAAGGTTTGAGTAAGACGTTACGACCGTTTTAGTAACCTAATACAGTGCTGTTACGAATTAGTCAACGGGAAAACATTAAAAAGGGTCCTTTTTGTCTTTTTACCTCGAAGAAAACCCTAAACGAATTTGTTTACTAATTAAAGACCCAAAACAATCATATTTTCATCTCTTAATCCATCCTTCTCTTCTCTCTCAAACCCTAAGGCAAAATCCTAAAGAAAAATCAAAGTAGAACACTCGATTCAAGATTCTTCTTCAAGGTAAGTCTTTCTCCAAGAATTTAGTTATTTTCAACTCAAATTCCTCCATATAATTATGAATCACTAATGAAAATCATAAAATCATAATTCTTGGCCATAGAGTTTCAAGAAACTAATTCAAGAAATCTCAAGAATTGTTTTCTTGATTTTTCTCCTTCATGGTAGGGTTTCAAGGTTTCTAATCAAGTTCTTATTCAAGATTCATCAATAACCTTGTTCTTCCAGGTATGTAACGCTATCATAATGTTGGACTAGTTCATCCTCACTCCCTACATCTACTTTCAGATCAGTGAAGGAGTTATCTAGGATTCTTTCCTAGATTTTAGTATTCTTGAGATAAGTTCATTTTGAGTTCTTGAGTTCATGTTTCTTTTCAAAATTCTATTCCTAATTATTGAGTTTCTATATTGTTATTTATTGAGATCTTTGAGTTGATTTGTTCATGTTTATATTCCAGCATGAACCCTATTTTGAGTTATAATTTTTGAAAAGCATTTTTAAAACCCAACACTTGAGTTCTTAAACTGAGTTTTGAGAAAGTAAAGATGAGATTTGAGAAAAGAGTTTCTAAAACATGATTAGTATGACAACCGAGTATGTCATCAATGTATGAGAAGTATGGTATCTAGATATACCATCAATGTTTATTCAATATGACTTCTCGAGTCATCAATGATCATATTAAAATATGATTTTGATATGTTTTTGAGAAAGAGTTTTCAAGTATGAATTGATTAAGAGTAGAAGGGGCTATGTATTCCGGGAGGTATTAATTTTTGCATTGATAAAACAGAAATTGAGATTTCTAAATGAGTTATGAGTTCAAAAGGTATTTCAAAAGCAGTCACCTCTTTTAAGAGGGTAGTTTGAGCAATTATCTCAAACCAGAGGAAGAGTTATGTTTTTAAACATATGAGCATGAGTATATATTATTGGGAGTAGTATTGAGCACCGATATGGAGGAGAGTTTAGAATACTCACTGCCCCCATAAACCATGTATACCAACATGGATAAATGATCATACTTGTTAGATCATTCCTTATTACTTTTTAAGCAAAGCTTAGTGGATCCACTAGTTGAGGAGTCCTATATCCCGACAAGGTATATGATAGTTCTGGCAGCGTGGGTGAGACGATGTATCATCACATAGCCCATAGTGATGGCTGTTGGTTAGAGAATATCCCAAATAAAGTTAAAGTGTATTTTTATATATCACTTATTATGTTGAGTTTAGAGATGAGAAAGAATTTTGGAAAGCTTTAAATGATTTTACTCCTTTATTTCTCTACATTCAGCTTGAGTTCATTCTTATCTATTGCAGTCCTTTCTTTTAGTTATTATTCATTCAGCCATATTACATACTCGTACATTTCATATACTGATGTCATTCGACTTGCATCTTTTTATGATGCAAATATAAGTGTTCATGATTATCCACAGGTGCTTTGTTGAGATCACTCCACACTCTAGTTAGCTTTGGTGATCCTCATTGTATTCCAGAGGACTTCACAGTTACTTTCCAGTTAGTAGTTTTGAGGTGGCATGGGTCTTCTCCAGACATCATTCCTTAATAATAGAGGCTTAATAGATAGAAACTTTTGAAGATTCTTCCAGTTTCAGATATTTTATTTAAAATTTATATTTCATACTTAGTATATTCAGCTAAGTTTTGAGATTCAGTAAACTGGTTTTAAACATTTCTTTCAATTTAATGCTTATGGATGCTTGAGTTAGTCTTCCGCTTGTAATCAGCCAGGATGAGGGTTCTCTTGGGGACCAACAATGGTTCTCGAGTGTCGGCCATGTCTAGGATTACTCGGATCGTGACAGAAAGGAAGCCCCCTCTCTGGTTGAATTAAACAGATAAGAGCCAACGGAGAAATTTAACCCTCTCACAAACCTTCAAACTCTCTCTGCCTCATCCAAAATAATGGTCATGGCGTGCATGGATAACTCACAAAAAACAAGCCTCATACTTAATAACAATCAAACTGACATGTCTCAAGTCCTTAAACCACAATCGACTATCCTCTCTTATGCTCTAAGGGATGAAACAGTCTTGTGAAGCACTAGATTACGTATCCAACTCTACCGGAGAAGATCCAATAGGTTTAGAACTCACAAAAGTTCTCCAACATCTCTCGTAGGTCCACACTACTGAAGTGAATCAAAACGAACACCACGAGCATCTACCATACCCACTGCATCAAGCATCTCATGGCACATTATCAAGAAATCATAAGCATCCTCGTTATTACAACCCTAAAATTTGGGTAGTTTCATCTTCTGAAACCTATCATAACACTGATGATCTGTTGTCGTTGGGACACCTCAAAAGCAATTTGTGCACCCACCGACAGTGCACGATTCACTGGTGGATAACCCACATGATCATGAATGCCATGAGCCTGCTTGAAACCTGGGATCTACGTCCCCAATCCAGTCAGAGAGCCATGTGATGTACCTGACGCACCACCTTAAGAGATGTTCTCCAGCATACCTAGTGTACTTAATAAAGTCTCCTGGAAGAAAGAATCTCCAAACTCAGGAGGAACTTGGTCCTCAAAAAACTCAACTTGTTTCTTAGGCGAGACCTTTCTTGCTCTACTTCTAGCTGGTGCCACTCCACGGGCATGACCTCTAGCCAGTGCTACTCCTTGAGCACGACCTCTATCCAGTGCTATTCCATGAGCATGACCTCTAACTCTAACCCTATATCTACCTATGTCTAAGATCTCTGCAACTGTCTCAGGGACTACCTCTCATCTACCACTGGAAACAGAAGATCTAGACCTAGATATATACCAAAACAACATGCGACAACTCAGCACTAGTGAGGTAATCCCGCACAATAAGAAAGGATCCATAAAAAGAAGTTTACTAACAATCTTCATAGCCCCCAGAAGATAAGTATAGATGTCTTTGTATCGATCCTTGAGACTCTACTTAGACTTTGCATATACACACGTGAGACGTATGAACTTGAGACTCTGATACCATTTGTCATGATCCAACAATGGATGTGATAACACTTGTCTATTCCTACCGAAACAAGTCAGCCTCAACCCAAAGAAATGAAAGAAATATGGAAAGCAAAGAAAAAACAAGATAAAAACATAAAACATATTCATTCTATAATAACCCTAAAAGCTGATTGTCAGATATACAAGCCATTAAAGCATAAAATTCAAATGCAAGATAATGACAAGTCTCAATGTCTTTGTTTCTCAAATAGAACAAAGCCTAACACTAATGAAAAGAGGTCCCATTGGGATGACAAGCAGTNAAGGTATTTCAAAAACAGTCACCTCTTTTAAGAGGGTAGTTTGAGCAATTATCTCAAACCAGAGGAAGAGTTATGTTTTTAAACATATGAGTATGAGTATATATTATTGGGAGTAGTATTGAGCACCGATATGGGGGAGAGTTTAGAATACTCACTGCCCCCCATAAACCATGTATACCAACATGGATAAAGGATCATACTTGTTAGATCATTCCTTATTACTTTTTAAGCATAGCTTAGTGGATCCACTAGTTAAGGAGTCCTATATCCCGGCAAGGTATATGATAGTTCTGGCAGGGTGGGCGAGATGATGTATCATCACACAGCCCATAGTGATGGTTGTCGGTTAGAGAATCTCCCAAATAGAGTTAAAGTGTATTTTTATATATCACTTATTATGTTGAGTTTAGAGATGAGAAAGTATTTTGTAAAGCGTTAAATGATTTTACTCCTTTATTTCTTTACATTCGGCTTGAGTTCATTATTGTCTATTGCAGTCCTTTCTTTCAGTTATTTTTCATTCAGCCATATACATACTCGTACATTTCATATACTGATGTCATTGGACTTGCATCCTTTTATGATGCAAATATAAGTGTTCATGATTATCAGCAGGCGCTTTGTTGAGATCACTCCACACTCTAGTTAGCTTTGGTGATCCTCATTGTATTCTAGAAGACTTCACAGTTACTTTCCAGTTAGTAGTTTTGAGGTGGCATGGGTCTTCTCCCAACATCATTCCTTAATAATAGAGGCTTCATAGATATAATGTTTTGAAGAGTCTTTCAATTTCAGATATTTTATTTAAAATTTATATTTCATACTTAGTATATTCAGCTAAGTTTTGAGATTTAGTAAACTAGTTTTAAACATTTCATTCAATTTCATGCTTATGGATGCTTGAGTTAGTCTTCCGCTTGTAATTAGCCAGGATGAGGGTTCTCTTGGGGACCAACAATGGTTCTCGAGTGTCAGCCATATCTAGGATTAAGCTCGGATCGTGACAGGAATGAAGCCCCCTCTTTGGTTACATTAAACACATAAGACCCAACGGAGAAATTCAACACTCTCACAAACCTACAAACTCTCTCTGCCTCATCCAAAACAATGGTCATGGCATGCATGGATAGCTCACAAAAAACAAGCCTCATACTAAATTACAGTCAAACTGACATGTCTCAAGTCCTTAAACCACAATCGACTATCCTCGCTCATGCTCTAATGGATGAAACAGTCTTGTGAAGCACTAGATAACGTATCCAACTCTACCGGAGAAGATCCAACTGGTTTAGAACTCACAAAAGTTCTCCAACATCTCTCGTAGGTTGACAGTACTGAAGTGAATCAAAACGAACACCATGAGCATCTACCATACCCACTGCATCAAGAATCTCATGGACCAATATCAAGAAATCATAAGCATCCTCGTTATTACAACCCTAAAACTGGGGTAGTTTCATCTTCTGAAACCTCTCATAACACTGATGATCTGTTGTCGTTGGGACATCCTCAAAAGCAATTTGTGCACCCACCGGCAGTGCATGATTCACTGGTGGCTAACCCACATGGTCATGAATTCCATGAGCCTGCTTGTAACCTAGGATCTCCGCCCCCAATCCAGTCAGAGAGCCATGTGGTGTACCTGCCGCACCACCTTAAAAGATGTTGTCCAGCATACCTAGTATCCTTAATAAAGTCTCCTGGAAGAAAGAATCTCCAAACTCAGGAGGAACTTGGTCCTCAAAAAACTCAACTTGTTTCTTAGGCGAGACCTTTCTTGCTCTACTTCTAGCTGGTGCCACTCCACGGGCATGACCTCTAGCCAGTGCTACTCCTTGAGCACGACCTCTATCCAGTGCTATTCCATGAGCATGACCTCTAACTCTAACCCTATATCTACCTATGTCTAAGATCTCTGCAACTGTCTCAGGGACTACCTCTCATCTACCACTGGAAACAGAAGATCTAGACCTAGATATATACCAAAACAACATGCGACAACTCAGCACTAGTGAGGTAATCCCGCACAATAAGAAAGGATCCATAAAAAGAAGTTTACTAACAATCTTCATAGCCCCCAGAAGATAAGTATAGATGTCTTTGTATCGATCCTTGAGACTCTACTTAGACTTTGCATATACACACGTGAGACGTATGAACTTGAGACTCTGATACCATTTGTCATGATCCAACAATGGATGTGATAACACTTGTCTATTCCTACCGAAACAAGTCAGCCTCAACCCAAAGAAATGAAAGAAATATGGAAAGCAAAGAAAAAACAAGATAAAAACATAAAACATATTCATTCTATAATAACCCTAAAAGCTGATTGTCAGATATACAAGCCATTAAAGCATAAAATTCAAATGCAAGATAATGACAAGTCTCAATGTCTTTGTTTCTCAAATAGAACAAAGCCTAACACTAATGAAAAGAGGTCCCATTGGGATGACAAGCAGTTACCTCTCAAAGTCCTTTAATAAGCCTTGGAATATAAGTGGAAGAGTGATGGGTAGGGGCTTTCAACTCAGTTAGGGCTTAATATTCATAGTTCTAGTGTCTTTAATGCCTATTTTATGCTCTAAACTACTGTTAAAATGCTAATTTGCAACAATAAAGGAAGAAGAGAAGGGAAAGGACATTATAGGGGAAAAAAGAGAGAAAAAGCTGAAGAAGTTGAAGGAAATCAAGGCCGGTACTCGCCAAAGCCACTCGGCGAGTCACCGAGTGAACCTCTAGCTCACCTAAAGTTCCAGCAGGTTAGCCCATGGACAAAACCAACTTGGTAATAGGATGAGCATTTTGGCTTATCGCAAAAGTATTCTACGATTTAAATTTACCTCACCGAGAGTTACAGAGAAGAGATGGTGCAAAGAAGGCGAGAAAAAGAGCATTTGGCACATCACCGAATAGGTCGGCGAGCCCGACCTACTTCGCCGAAAGTTACAGAGCAATAGGTGGAAAGACAAGACAAAAAAGGCGAGAAAAGGGCAGGTGGTTTGTCGATCGTGTTGGCGAGTTTGACATACTTCGCCGAGTGACTCCGAGGCTGAATTTTGGGAACGTATGAATGAAATTGTCAAAAGAAGAAATGAGTTCCCACATTGTCCAGTTCTAGGGAATTTGATCCTAAAGATTCTAAACATTGTTCTTACACTTTTTAAGTAGAGATTTAGGGTTTGTTTGATTTTTAACTTAAATTTGAGCATTTGGAGACTTCTATTGTTGCTCAACCAGATGGAAAACATAGTTGGTAATGATTTCTTGTTCTTTATTATGTTTGGCTAAAAACCCCATTCTTGGAGGTGTGATTATGTAGTTAAATGTTTTATTTAGCTTATGAGTGTTAGTATTTACTGATTTTACTGTTGATTTGAAGTTAGTTTACTTAATAATTTGAGTTTTAATTGATGAATTGTATTTGCAAATACAAGTCTGCTCCAGTTCTCTAAGCTTGCTTGAGAAAGGAGTTGTAGAGTTAAAACTATTAGTTGATGATTATAGTGATTGTGTTATTGCAGATTTAGCTGGAGGAAGTGGGTCTAAATGCATTCCTACAAATCTAGCTTGAAAAAGTAGATTGATAAAGGTATTGGGTTGTTAAGATGTGTTGTGCTTTTCGAGGTTCGAAAGAACTCTCTTGATTTGTGATAGTTGATTGAGAAATGGCTATTGCACCTAAAGCCTAACCTACCCACTAAGGTTCAACAATTTTTAGTAAATAATAACCACCCATTTAGCGAAATTGGCATTCAATTTATCACACTCCCAAGAAACACTCTCTACTTGTTTACTCTCAGTTATTTGTAGTTGTTAATTATTCACTCAAATCCCTCATTTGACATAAATTATCAAACCCTTGCCATTTACTTTATTTTTTGCGAAAAGGTCTACGTCTACAAAAGATTAGAACATCATTCTACTTTGTAATCAAATTCTTTACTGTATCACTCCATGTGGGATCGACCCCAATTGTCAGTTGGGTTTATACATGTTAGAGACTGCCTACACTTAAAATCAGATGAAGTGTAGTTGAGCGTTATCAAAAATGATGCCGTTGTTGGGGAATGGTGTTTAGAAATCTTTTAGTGAAGTTTGGTTGTGAACTGCTTTTGTTGTAGTTGAATCAACTTATTTTTGTTCTTTGTTGGCTTCTCTTAAACAGGTGAAGATATGAGTGTTAATGGAAGCAATCCCAGCCAACATGGGAACAATGATGACATTGGTAATTTGTACGATGTCAATGAAGATCAGTTGAGAAGTGCAAGTGTTATTCGATTGCCTCCGACTGTGGACAATGCGATGTTTCATGTGACCAACACTATGTTGTAGATATTGCAAATGAAGGGTCTCTTTGTAGGTCTTGCTACTGAGGACCCTCATGACCACATCTGAAACTTTGTTGATGTGTGTGGGCCATTTTCTTTCAAGACCTCAGGAGTTGGTTCGACTTTGTTTGTTTCCCTTTTCGCTAATGGGGGAGGCAACAAAGTAGTTGGTCGATTTACCAAGGGAATCAATTACTTCTGGGGAGGAGCTCACTGATGCATTTTATGTAAGGTTATTCCCTCCCTCGAAGATGGTGAAGTTGAGGGATAATATTCAAAACTTTAAGCGAGTGGATGGTGAACCTATTCATAAGACATGGTTGAGGTTTCAAAAGTTGCTGCTCCAATGTCCAACTCATGGACTCCTAAAAAAGTGTTGCTACAATATTTCTACCAGAGCCTTGACTCAGTCAACAAGGGTGTGGCAGACCAAGTCGTTCGAGGAGGAATCATGCAACAACCATTTGCATAACATCTACCCTTCTTTGATGAGATGACAAAAATCAATCATGCTTGGTACACTAGGGAAGATCAGATGTCTCATTTAAACTTCAGGATGACAAAGGACCAAATGTAAAAGAACAAAGAACGAGATGAAAACATGACCAATATGATGACCCAAATGGACCTATCGTGTCATGAGGAGTGGTTCTAAGGCTGTGAATATGGTTGGAGTTAGTGGAGTGTATCCATATGAAGTTCATTTTGAGGCCTTGTACAATGAAGAAGTACACTTCTTAGCAAATCAAGTAGGAGGTTTCCATCCGAACTATCTAAGACCGAGTGGAAATCAAGGTTGGAACAAAGATTGCGATGACGGATGGAGAGACCGAGATAAGGAATGGGGGTGACTGTGGTACGAATTGGAGAGAGAGGGATGGGGGAAAAGATCGATATGTACCTCCCCATGACCGTCAAATACCAAAAGAATCAAGGTTTGATTCTGAAAATTTCTGCACCGAAGATATGCTTGCTCGCATTCTTAATAAAGTGGTAGAATCAGACAAGGTGCTAAAGGAAATGAAAGATGATGTCTTTTCTCTGAACCAAACAATTACTTCACACTCGGTATCTATTAAGCAGTTGGAAACACAGATTGGTCAAACCTCGACCCATTTAAATGCAAGACCAAGAGGAGGTTTACCGAGTGATACCATGGTTAAACCAAAGAATGAAGCTTGAAAGCATGTCTTCGTCGTGCCACGATATTAAATAAGGCATTTCTTGGGAGGCAACCCAAGTTTTAGTTTTTATTTTTTTATTTTTGTTGTTTAAATNAAAATCAATCATGCTTGGTACACTAGGGAAGATCAGGTGTCTCATTTGAACTTCAAGATAACAAAGGAACAAATGGAAAAGAACCAAGAACGAGATGAAAACATGACCAATATGATGACCCAAATGGACCTATTGAAGAAACGTGTCATGAGGAGTGGTTCTAAGGCTGTGAATGTGGTTGGAGTTAGTGGAGTGAATCCATATGAAGTTCATTTCGAGGCCTTGTACAATGAAGAAGTACACTTCTTAGCAAATCAGGTAGGAGGTTTCCATCCGAACTATCCAAGACCGGGTGGAAATCAAGGTTGGAACAGAGATTGCGATGATGGTTGGAGAGACCGAGATAGGGAATGGGGGTGACCGCGGTACGAATTAGAGAGAGAGATGGGGGAAAAGATCGATATGTATCTCCCCATGACTATCAAAAGCCAAAAGAGCCAATGTTTGATTCTAAAAATATCCGCACCGAAGATATGCTTGTTCACATTCTCAATAAAGTGGTAGAATCAGACAAGGTGCTAAAGGAAATGAAAGATGATGTCTTTTTTCTGAACCAAACAATTACTTCACACTCGGTATCTATTAAGCAGTTGGAAACACAGATTGGTCAAATCTCGACCCATTTAAATGCAAGACCAAAAGGAGGTTTACCGGGTGATACCATGGTTAACCCAAAGAATGAAGCTTGAAAACATGTCTTCGTCGTGCCACGACATTAAATAAAGCGTTTCTTGGGAGGCAACGCAAGTTTTAGTTTTTATTTTTTTTATTTTTGTTGTTTAAATAACGGTTGTTAGATGTGCAGGTCAAAAATTTGAAATTTGGGAGAAATTGGGTTGTTGGGCGAGCTCAGATACCATCTGGTGAATCGTTAAGAGGGTCAGCGAACCCGATGTAGATTGCCTTTTTGACCAACCAAAGGGTTAGAGTTATAGTAACTTTGGCGGGAAAAAGTACCATTCGGCGCATCGCCAAATGGGTCGGCGACATAAGTGGGTACCACCGATTGCGGTGCGAACTGAAGGGTCAAAAAGGATTCTAATCGTTTTAAATTTAAAACTCCCTTTTATTTTGCATTTTTCGACTCTTGCACTTTTACACTTCCAATTTAGATCATATTGTAGCATGTTGGGTCAGGTGTGGGTGAAGTCTGAGTAACCCAAATTGTATCTATCAGCTGAATTTGCACAATGATAGAGTAGGTGCCATAATTCTTAAGGGTAAAAGGCGTTGATTGGTTGATTTTAGATAAAATAGGGGAAGTCTGAGTACCCCGAAATTGGTACTGATATAGGCGAAGTGTTAATTGCATAGAATAAGGCTTTAATTTTGTTCTCGTAGGCTTTGCACTAAAAATTGTTAGTAGGGATACAAATCTGGCACGAGAAGTAGTTCGGCGAGCTTAGTCGAGCTTGCCGACTGACACGACGGTTCACCAAATATCTTTGTGATCGTTTTTTTTACCCTGAAAGTTAGCTGCTAGCCTCAATAACATTTGGCGATAGCTTGTGCTCACCGAGTTCACCCGGTGATTAGCCGAATGTCTTTGTGATCGCCCTTTTTCAAACCAAATTTTGTCAAAGTTCTGTGATATTCGGCGAGCTACCTTTGGTTCATCGAACGAGTTCAGCTACTTGCCAACTGAGCTTGGACCTCGCCGACTTGTGTTTTTTTCTGTGTGTTTTTGTTCTGTTACCTTCGGTGAGCCCTCTAAAGCTCACGGAAAGAGTTCGGCGACTGGCCGAACTAGTCGCCGAGTCTTTCTGCAAATTTTAAAACTTGATGTTTCATTGACCTATTTCAAATGCATTGGTTCGATATGTGTTTTGCAGATATGGCCAGACCTAAAGTTCCCGAAGGAACCAACCACTCCGAAAGAGAGCATGATGAGTGGTTATTTCTGAAAAGGCTGCCTTACCATGATCAACATGGCCTAAACATCCTCTGACAAAGGGAAAAGGCATAAATAAAGGGAAGGGTCCTGCGGAACCAAGTCTAGTTGAATACAACTCCGACAATATGGGCATCTATGACACCAACCTCACCACTTAAGAATCTGATCGTGAGGATAATTCGGGGTCTAGATTGCCAACCTCTATGTCCGAGCCAGAGGATGACCAGACTCTTCAGAGGAGACGAGCTAAGTTGTGCTCTAAAGCAGTGTATGATCCGGCTAGACACCCGATCACTCCTCCACCTCCAACATAAACTGCTGAGAAGGCACCACCTGGCCCCGGTACAGGCACTTCCACCTTACTCGATGAATAGATTGAAAGCTGACGGGTTGCGTACAATATTGGAAGAGAAGAGGTTGTCCACTAATGGAGTGGTGGGCATGTATCCAGATGTATGAGACATCATTCGGTTCCACAAACTCGAGTGCTTCACACAGCCCCAAGGCTCATACATACCTTCTTGGGTCCAGGAGTTTTACAGAGACTATGAGAGGCTGGTCCCGAAGGGGAAGAAGAAGGCCAGTTCATTTGCACCGGTTAATCATGTGGTGGTTCGAGGTAAAAAGGTTAAGTGCAGCAGTTTGGATATTAATGAGGCGTTAGGGTGCACCATCAATATAATACACTTCTTGGCAGATAAAATTCAGAAGAAGACCCTGGAAGACCTTAATAGGTGGTTGTCCCCTTTGATTTGTGACATTACACAGCCATGGATTGAGCCAAGGGTCTAGATATAGAAGAAGGATATAAATGTTGCAGCACGGTACTGGTTCAGATTAATTAGCAGTACACTGTTGCCATCTCATAATGAATCCATACTTTGACATCCCAAGGTAGCCTTTAATCCATACTTTGACATCCCAAGGTAGCCTTTTTAGGTTCTATTTTTTACTGAGATAGACTAAATATCGGGCTGATCATTGAGAAGGAGATGACAGATGTTGATCACGGAGTTGTGCCTGCGTGCTCGAGTGCCCTTTGTGGCGAAGACAGATGTGGAAGTGACTCCCACTTCCTCTACTAACATCCAGAAGATTAAGGCCGAGTACACCAGGGATGAGGCTTAGCGGAGAAGAGTAGTGTTGGTGGACACATCCCCGACCGTCGATGTAGATATAGTGAAGGCAGATACAACCCTTCCCACTCAGGTCGGTGAGCTTTCAGGTACTCCTAGTACTAATTCTATTACTCCTTCTATGTCTGCTACTACTACTGTTGATGCCTCCCACCCCCTGTTGACACAGGTGATGCTCTACAAGATGGGTCATCTAGTCAAATATGCCGATACGTGCTTTATGAGTCAAGGCAATTGTTCCCAAACTGATTAACCGGGCTATTGTTGCTGCCCTGGCCCCTATCTGAGCTGATTTGCGAGAGTACTGAGAGTTAATCACCGCACATGCCCTAGCCTTGGACACCTTCATGGTGTAAGTTTAGGCATGTGAGCAGGGAGGTCGCCAGTCTGCTAATGTTACGACCTTGAGAGTTAATGTTGTTGGATTGAGGCGTGTTGTGGATGAGCTCAAATCCATAGATCTTTGTATGCTTTCAGCACTGTGGATCTTCCCGAAGTTCTAAGCATAGAGATGCCAGTCATTTATGAGATCCCTCCGGCTACTCCGACCAGAGATATTGCTATAGCTGATGATCATGTTGAGTTGGACGCTCTAAAGACTAATGAGAAGGAGCTTAGGACCTGTGATGCGGCTGTGTATCATGATTTTGGGGATCTAGAGGTTGCGATGGTGCAAACGGCCATGAAGGCTTCTCTTCGGGACATGTCGATGAATGACTCCAATGGAGTAGAGGTTGTTGATGCTGATGAGTCGGGCACTGATGCACAGATTGAGAGAGCCCCAGAAATGCAGCGTTCACCTCAGGCTTAGCCTGGCAGGGGGATCTTGACTCTCTTCTTATTTTACTTTTGAGACATTTATTTTGTCTTGCATTGAGGACAATGTTAGGTTTTGTTTGGCGGGGTGAGGTATCGTCATACCTATCCCCTTGGGTTGTATCAATCTTATTTTGGATGCTTATGTTTGTGACTGTTGGTTTTTTCATCCGAATTCATATTCGCCTCTTGATTTTTGTTTTTGTAAATGTGTGGTTCTTCTTTTGCATATTTGAATATCTGTTGCAATCAATACTGATGAATTTAATAGTGCTCTTGATTGAACGATATGTTTGTGCATTTCCAATAGGGAAAATTTGAGTTGCAAAAGTCATGTGTGAATAGGGATGGCAAATGGGAGGGGCGGAGCGGGTGCGGGTTAAACCCACAAAGTCTTTACCCCGCCCTGCTTTGCCCCTCATAGCACAATTATTTTATCTTGCCCCACCCCACCCCGCTCCACATGAACCCGTCCCGCCCTTACTGACAATGCTTAATTATTTTGTTGAAGGCAGTGTGTTATTTAAATAGCTATGATGTGGATTTCGAAGGTGGTATCTGTCAAATGTTAAAATTATATTATCTTGATTCTGGTCTTTTGAGCAGTTTCCATTCACTACAAGCCAGAAGTTATATTCACTCACCAAATTGACTAAAAATCATTAAAAACACTAAAATCTTTTAACTCACATTGTTATACTTGTAAAAATTAAAATCTACACAAACTATTTGCACAGACAAGTTGAAGCACCAAAACTTATTCTGAACATATATTTCCATCCAACTCCACATATGAAATCCAAGAATTTTTTAACTTCAACAATTGAGATTCCAATTACAAGATATTGTTAATCACATTCTTGAATGTTACAGCAACAAAAGATTACTAATCACATTCAACAAAATCAAAAGACTCTCCAGGGAACTACTAATCACATTCAAGAAAATAAAAAAACTCTCCATGCCCTATTTCAACAATAAGGATTCCAAACAGCAAACCTAAATAAACGGTCTTTATAAAACCAACAACCTACAACTTAAAGCAACACCAACTTTTAAAAACAAAAGATAAAAATTAACAATATCTTCTATAAACTATATCATGCATTCCAAATGGTCTAGAACCTGAATCTGGCACTTCTTTTTCATCCAACAAGCTCGAACATGAAATTCTATCAATGCTCGAAGTCAAACCTAAGAAGAAAAGTATGTGGTTAAAGTATTAAGAACTGAAAAAATTGTTAAAATAACAAGTCACTGAAAAGTTAGGTACCATTTATTTCGTTCCATAATCAAGTGTGAGCACACATCAAAGGTTTCAAAGTAGTAGGATGGAGTCTATTGCGGTGTGGACTAGTCAACCTTCCACTAGTTCTAAATGCTGATTCAGAAGCAACAATAGACACGGGAATGGCTAAGAGGTCATGAGCCATATTTTTTAAGTAGGAAATTTCAATCCGTTTTTCTTCCACCAACTTAAATTGTCAAATGATGGAGTTTGAGGCAACACACTTTCTTCTAAATACATATCCAACTCTGATTTTATCTTTGCATTAGCACTACTGGAAGCAACAAATCTATCAAAGCTTGATAGTCGATCACTTTCCGAAAGGCCAATGGCTTCATTTGAACTAGATGTTTCAACTAACTCGTGTGGAGAAAATATTCTACTCTTGTACTCTCTAAATAAATCATCACAGTGAGCACAAACTTTTTGAATTTTAGTCAAAGCTTCTTCACCATAAATTAGTGGAAGATAGAACTCAACTAACTTCATTTTATATCTCGAATAAAAAATTACAGCTACTCCCATGAATATATGCATATCATTCCAATATTTTAGAAACTTTAATAGCATTGCTTCTGCCATATTTTTAATCAAAGTATTGAAACTTTTTAGCTATTCTTCTAATTAGAGCTTAACTTCACAAACTTTAGAAAAATATTGACTTGAAGTAGGATACTGAATTCCTAAAAATTGTTTAGTAATATGATAAAAGAGCTTCATCTTACCACAAACTTCCTCTGCTTCACTCCATTGCTCTTCGGTTGGAAAACAACGATAATTGGCATCCGTTAGACTCAACTTCTGAATACCTCTTTGTATTCAATTGCAGTTCTCAACTTTAGAAATGTTGAGTTTCAACGAGTTGGACAATCATACTCTAACTTTTTGGTACATGAAAAATGTAGCAAACGTCTAAATTCCTCAAATTTTTCAATTCTTGCCGATGACCCTATCCGATATAAGACACTATCACACATGATTTTAATACTATCTCCTTTCACCTTTAGCCCTTCTTGCATAATTAAATTTAAGATATGTGCAACACAACTCACATGAAAAACCCACCCCATCAACAACAAATATTTTTTGCAAAGTTTCTCATCTAACAAGGTCTTCATCATAGCATTGTTAGTGCTACAATTATCAACTATAATCATTGATATTCTTCTTTCAAGATTCCACTCTAACAAACAATTGAGCAATGCACCACAAAAAGTATCTTTATCACGAGGAGTAGGAACATAAACAAATCTTAAAATATGACTTTGAAGCCTCCATGAGTCGTCAATAAAATGTGTTGTAATAGCCATGAACCTTTTTTTGTTGTTGTCAGAAGTCCACATGTCAGTTGTTATTGCAGTTCTATATGTGAGTGTTTCCAGTAACTTGCACGTTTTAGATTTCAGATTGTCAAAAATGTTCAAGATATCATTCTTGATTGTGTTTCTTGACACCATTTTGAACAAAGACTAGAGACTAGCAACAGACTTTTCGAATCCCACATGATCAACTATGGACAGTGGATATTCATGCAAAATAATGGCAGGAGCAAGTTCTCTTCTTGAAACATCTTGATCAAAGTATTGTTGTTTGCTGCCATCATACACTTCGAAACCACCCTCAGTTATCAAGTTAGTTGGCTTTTTGGTACATCTACGGAAATGTTCTAACATAGATGTTGGCCCACAATTTCTAGTCGATTTGATAGGAGCATAACGGAAACCATCAATCTTCACTGGTTTAAAATGTTGCCAAGCTTTAGAAGTAAATCTTCTTTGCTCGATTTCAATAACTTCATTAGTAGCTTCATTTGTTTTTGAAGGCATTTGACTCTGATTCTCAATAGGGACAATATTAGATGATGAACACATTGGATTTTGTTCGTCTTGAGACTCCATCAGTTTACCGTAAGAAAATCAACAAAAGAAGACATTAAGAATAGATAAACAAATTATTACTAGTACTATAAGAAAATAAGCAAAAAGAAACAAAACATACAAAATCAATTTTGATTAAAATATATGAAGTAGATTTGCATAGATTTTACAGAACCAAAATCAAGTAACAACATATTGTACAAGACACGAAGAAAAATGACCGATTCTCGATAAACACATACAAGAATTAGCCATTAAAAGTCATACAAATTCGCGGATTGAAATAGTTTCAACACTCACTGCTTCAAAAATTCAAATAATCAATCAATTTGGATTATACACTTGCTGTCAAGCTCAAATACTCAACTTAATCAACCAAAAATAGTAAAACTCAACAAATAAAGACAATATCTCGCCAACAAGCTGAAATACTTAACTAAATCAACTGGATTATACTATGTGAAACTAGATTAAACCAGTAACAGAATAGAAAATAGATTGTTCGAGAAAACTTACTTAGTGGACCTTGAAGCTGCTTTATGGATAGTGACTCTTTCAGCCGAGAAATAAATCGAGCTTTTGGAGCAGAATCAATTGTAATAAAGAGAGTACTACATTTTGAAGAATCAACAGAGGGAAAGGTAGTAGAAAACCTAGTCTTTCTATGCTATTTAGTGAGAGTGAGCCGAGAGGCAGAGTTTTTTCTTTGCTTCACTCCATTGCATTTCGTCGTATTGCTATAAGCCCAATTTTAATTTAGTTTAAGGTCAAAGGAAAAAGAAACCCTAACCCATACCCGCCCTGCCCCAAATATTTTTCTTTTAAAATATTTTGTACCCGACCCGCCCCGCAAAAATACTAACCGATAATGCCCCACTAACACTATTACCCATTCCCCTTTGCATCCACCCTGCCACATTGTCATCCCTATGTATGAAATCTTAGCATCTCATTAAGACTATCCGATTACTGAAATGAGTCTTGTGATGATCGTTGCACGTGAGCTAAACTTTTAGAATCTTTATTGATGATTGTGTTGATTCCGTGTGTGGTGAGATTGCCTTGAAATATGTACTTGGTGATACCTAATGGTTGACCCGTTCGTCCAATTGACTAATGTAGGCGAATGATAGAGATGATATTAGGCACAAACTTTGGAGAGTGAACCAAATTGCTATTATACCTCTTTGTGACCACCTTGTAATAGTGTGAACCTAGCTTGGCACCATTTAAGCCTAACCTTTTCTTTAGATGAAACATGAACACATTTGATCTCTTTCCTCCCCACCTAAAACCTTCATGAAACATTGGACCGTTTGAATGGCCAACTTAGGCCAAAAGCCTAAGTTGGAGGTGTGGTGAAAAATGAGGAAAGTTAAGAAGTTTGTCAAAAAGATTGTGAAAAATTTACCCTTAAGGATTGTGTTGAAAAAGATGGAACCCCTCCATATAAAAAAAGGAACATAAAAGCAAAAGAAGAAAAAGATTGAAAAAGAATGTTGCAATGAAACTTGTGCATGGATAAAACAAAAGGGGTTTTCAATGAGTCATATAAGAATCTCTATGCTTGAAAGAACTTAGGGTGAATTGTGAAAATCAAGAAGAGTGAAAGAAAAATGAGAAGAAGTGAAATGCAAGTCATGCTTCATGAAGGTAAGATTCACTAAGCCAAAATTATCATACATTTACCCTCGGCCCCGTTACAAGCCTTGAAAGACCTTAGTGATCTTAATTTAGTTGAATGCCATGTTGATTGGAAAATATGGGCAAGCCTATGGGTAGAATCAGGCATGTGTTTATCTTTGAGAGTGTGAGAGTTGATTTTGATTCCTTAATTCTTAAATTTTGATGAACTTTGTGTGTGCATGGAATCATTCTTGATGTGAGGGCATTCAAATACTTTTGTTGAGCTTGACTTCTATTTAATGAGGACTAGTTACAATTTGAAACTTGTAGTGCACAATTAAACTTTGCTTGGGTAGGTTGAACTTTGTGTGCAGCCATGTTGAGTCTCAAGTAGCACTATTTGTAGACATCTATGTTGAACTGATTGATCTTGTGTTTTTCTTGAGGATAAGCAAAAGTTTAAGTTGAGGGTGTTGATGAGTCAGGGATTTCGACTTAGTTAGGGCTTAATATTCAAACTTTTAGTATCCTCAATGCCTATTTTATGCTCTAAACTGATGTTAAAATGCTAATTTGCAGCAATGAAGGCAAAAGAGCAGGGAATGGACATTACGGGGCAAAACGGAGAGAAAAAGCCGATGAAGTTGAAGGAAATCAAGGTTGGTACTCGCCAAACCCACTCACCGAGTCACTAAGTGGACCTCCAACTCGCCTAAAGTTCCAGCAGGTCAGCCCATGGACAAAACCAACTTGGCGATAGAATGAGCATTTTGGTGTATCGCCGAAGTTCTCGGTAATATAAATTTACCTTGCCAAAAGTTACCGAGAAGAGATTGTGCAAAACCATGTCAAGAAGGCTAGAAGATGAGCATTTGGCGTGTCACCGACTAGGTCGGCGAGCCCAACCTACTTCGCTGAAAGTTACAGAGAAATGGGTGGAATGACAAGCCAAAAAGGGCAAAAAGAAGGCACTTGGTAGATCACCAATCGTGTTGGCGAGCCCGACTTACTTCACTGAGTGACTGTGAGGCTGAAATGTTGGGAACGTATAAATGCAATTTTCAAAAGAAGAAAAGAGTTCCCACATTGTCCAGTTCTGGGGTTTTTTATCCAAAACATTCTAAATGCTGTTCTGACACTTTTTTAGTAGTGATTTAGGGTTTGTTTGATTTTTTGCTTAAATTTGAGCATTTAGAGACTTGTGGATTGTTGTTGAACCGGATGGAAAACATAGTTGGTAACGATTTCTTGTTCTTTATTATGTTTGGCTAAAACCCCCATTCTTAGGGGTGTGATTATGAGGCTGAATGTTTAAATTAACTTATGGGTGTTAGTATTTACTGATTTTATTGTTGATTTAAAGTGGGTTCAATTAATAGTTTGAGTTTTAATTGATGAATTGTAGTTTCAAATACATTTCTAGTTCAGTTCTCTAAGTTTTCTTGACAAAGGAGTTTTAGAGTTAAAACTATTAGTTGATGATTGTAGTGATTGTGTTATTGCAGATTTATCTTGAGAAAGTGAGTCTGAATGCAATCCTACTAATCTATCTTGAAAAAGTAGATTGATTAAGGTATTGGGTTGTTAAGATGTGTTGTGTTTGTCGAGGTTCGAAAGAACTCGCTTGAGTTGTGATAGTTGATTGATAAATGTCTATTGCACCTAAAGTCTAACCTACCCACTGAGGTTCAACAATTTTTAGTAAATAATAAACACCCATTTAGAGAAATTGACATTCCATTTATCACACTCTCAAGAAACCCTCTCTACTTGTTTATTTCTAGTTATTTGTAGTTGTCAATTGTTCACCCAAATCCCCTATTTGACATTAATTGTCAAGCCCTTGTCATTTACTTTATTTGTTGTGAAAATGTCTACATCTACAAAAGATTAGAACACCATTCTACTTCGTAATCGAATTCTTTACCGTATCACTCCTTTCGTGATCGACCCCAACTCTTAGTAGGGTTTTATACTTGTTAGCTACCGCCACCACTTAGAATCGGATGAAATGTAGTTGAGCGTTATCAAAGAGCAATCACACGGAACTGGTCTCGGAATCTACACAAGTGTAGAAGTAAGGAGTGAGTACGAACCAACACAGTACTTTGCAAGTAACCAAATAAACAAGATAAATCTAACTAGAAATAAGTACTCTTTTCATCCTAATCGAACCTCCTAAAACTGCAACGTGCATAGAAATCAGACAAACCTAACAGTTCACAATACACAATTCACAAATTCTCATAATTATAGTCTAGTAGTCACAGTCCAATAATAATCAAGTATCAACTATAATAACCACAATTGTCAATTATAACAGTCACAACCATCAAGTTCATAAAAGCACATTAATCAAGTACGCTAAACACAAGATACTAATATTTATCATGCACAATATCGATTGGAACTCGTGAGAACCACCTATTATTCATGAACTCACCGGTAATGAACTCAGCATCAGTAACACTCATCGGTAATGACCTCGATATCCGTACCACTCACTGGAAATAACCTCAGCATCAATATCATTTGCTAGAAATGTCCTCGACATCATATCACTTGCCAGAAATCACCTAGTCATCAATAACACTTTGGGAAAATGACCTCGAATCAATAACTATCACATGTCTCATCATGGTGTACAAAAATAAATGCAAATAAGCAATCTCACACAAGAAAGAGATAATAACTCAAACAATTCAAGTCCATAATAATGCCATCAAATCTTTCCATCAATCAACACATTAGGCCTCACAACAAGGAAAATTCACAAGTATCGTGATCAACATGTTGCCTTTTATTTAACCCCTCCATTATTCATTAAGATTAGACAAGTGGAACAATAAAACCTTTACCTCATTCTTATTACTCCCCAACACATGTAATAAAAAAAAATACATGAATCAACTAGTTTAACAAAGTTTTGAAAGTCACTTTCCTCAATTCAATCAAATAGTCAATCAAAGACTTGAGTCTTCCCCTTTAATGGCGAACATAAACCCCCTCTGATGTGCTTAAGTGAACCATGCAAAAATTGAGGGTCTCTTTTTTACGAACCATACTTCGCTTAAGCAACCATCACTAAAGCGAGCTCTGGTTCGCTTTAGTGAAACCGTCAAGAGCTTGACCTTCACTTTAGAAATCACACCTTTGCTAAAGTGAAGGTCGCTTAAGTGGAAGGCCTGTCGCACAGGCGAAGGGTAAATAATCTTTGCACCAGAAAATCAACCAACACTGAAAACATTTAAAAGAGCCTCGGGATTTATTCGAAAACCCTTACATACAAACCATATATGCATATTAACTATATCTGATGTTCTAGAAACAATTGGACCATTTCAATACGAATCTGAGATCTTCTTCACCTAAAACTCGTGAAAGTCACAAGAAATAATTTTTTTTAAATAAAAGGAAGTCACAAGAAATGAACATAGCACCTAAAAAGAACAAATCAAGCTTGGGACCTCTAGAAATTCAAACAAGACCTCACTTGGCCTATTATCATCCCCTGAATCTAATGGAACTTTTGAAATTCTGATATGAGCATTTGAAGCCCGAATGCTGACCAAAGTCAACCCAAAAACTTAAATTTCACAAATTTCCAATAGGACCTCAAATCCTCCAAAATACTCTGAATCTAAATTTGAAAAATCTCTCTGACCAATTTCCACATTCTGGAACTGATGAAATTGACGAAATTCCATTCCGACACTCAACATTCCAAAAGGATTTGAAAACCATTTTCAAGCAACTTAATCCTTTCAAAATAAAAAATACACAAATTCTCAACCTTTTAATCAATGTATGACACCAACTTTCAAAGTTAATCAAATAACTCGGGGACAATATCGAGAGGGGTAAAATGGTAATTTAAATAAAATTTCCAAAAATAACCAATCGGGTCATTACAAACTGTCGTATTTTGTTATTTACTATTAGCTACTTATATCAAAGATAATTGGGAAATATGGGAGAATTTGGGGTTTCTTTTTTAGAATAACTTTGTAACATGTAACAATCAACAATATCACATAGTAGAGAATTTATATAGAGAATTAACAAGAATTATGTTCACCAAGGTTGTATAACCATTTTGGGATTCGTACAAAATTTCATCTTTCATTGCTCTTATACTAGTTTATCAAATTATGCTACACTTAATTGTTTCTCAACCAAATTAAATGCCTATGACTTTTATTATTTTTAACTAAAAGTGTTTCACTGATTTCAAGAGATGTTTACTCAAAGTTGGTTAATCTTGCTACAACATTAACCATTAGAAAAGTTCAAAACCTCAAATCCTTGTTATTAACTCCTTTTCTAAGTTCAATGCTTTTTTACTCAAACAAGATAATAACTTAGGGCAAGTTTGAATGTTTGCAACCATTAGAAATTGATTAATATGAAAAAAAAATAAGGTATACAATCACAATAGACAGTTCATTCCGTAAAAATCTCATTTTTAAGTCGAGTCGTTATGGAGTCCACAACTGTTGGTTGTGGGTTTTATTTACTCATGATAATTGAAACAAAAAAGATAATTGTATTCATTCAACAAGAATTTACTTACAAAAAGTAGAGACAATCAAACATTTTGACTTCAAGAAAACAATGCTATTCTTTCATTCAAAACTCATTCAAGCGTACTGTGTTCTTCACTAAAAACAAAGTGTTAAAATAAACTCTAAAAGTAATATTTATAGTTCCTAGAATTTAGAAATTTAATAAAAGACAGTTACTTTTTTAAGGTTCACCTGACGGCCCCTTACCGGTGTGACGCTTTGTCCCTTCGACCGTAGTATGTTCTTCAAAGAGTAATGATAGCCATGCTGAGTGTGAAGCTTCACCTGATAGCCCATCAGAGATCTGATGGTCTATCACCTTCATCCTCAATTGAACTGCAGAAAGTAGACCTTACTAAGAAAGTGTGATGTTACGCCTAACAACCCATTAGAATCATGACATGAAACCCATTACCTTTGATGTCAGATGAACTTAAAAAATTTGTTACATCTCTGCAAGTGTGACGGTTCTCCTAATGGCCCATCATAGGTTTGACGATTTGCCCAGCTTACCGTCAAATTTCTCCTGTGGCAACACTTAACTTTATTTGGCTTTCTTTTTCTATATGAATTATTTTCATTCTAGCACAATAGCAAAACTATTAATAGACATTATCGTTACTTAAGAACTAGCCATTATTCATAGCTATCAATATCAAATGTGTTGTCAAATGACGGCACTTCAACAACCTCAACTGTCATGATTTGATCTCTCAAGTCATGATGACACCAAATATAACCCACCAATAGGTAAGCCAACCCATAATCCTGCACAAAAAGTAATGAAAACAAAGTAGAATCAGTAATTCATTAACAAAAAATGGAATATCAGATGGATACAAAGAAGAAGATATATATATATATTGGAGGTCTCTCCCAAAACTTGGAAGTAACAAGTACAGAGATGTCTAAACAAATAAGTACAAGTCCCAAAGTGGACCCAAATAGAAATCTTGTCTCAAAAGCAAAAGAGTAGCTATCCAAAATATAGAATGAGAAAGATAAGTCAAGGATGCCAAGTTCTCACTCTAACCTCTGACCCAAGCTGTAACAGGCTCGTGGAATCAACACTGGTAGTTGGTGTCACGCACGAGGCTACCCTCTTTACATAAACACGAGACCTAGGATCACGAATGACCCCAAGCTAACCCTGAGCTGGCATATCATAAGCATAACTGAATATATCTAGAAAGTTAAACTGATGCGAAAGCTAAAAACATGAGCTATTCTAAATGATGGGGAATACCCAATCTAAGTCTGAATATATAAATATTGAAATATAGTTTAGAATACTAAATTATAACTCAAATACTCAAGGTGAATTTGTTTATGTATCAAATAAGCCTCTAACTGACTACATATGCTGGGACATGCCCCAGCTAACTCTAGCAAAACTGAAACTAAAATGAAAGACTTATTGTAAAAGAACATGTCTATCGTCCTCGAAGAATGAGGTCTCACCACTGATACTGCTGAATACGGATCGGGAATCTATCTACACATGAGCTGAATGCTGAGGACCTGAATCTACATCACGAAAATATGTAGTGTAGAGCATGTGTCAGTACTTTGAAGGTACCGAGCATGTAGGATAGGATAAAGCTGAACAAACATATAACTAACAAAGCATATTGCACAATGATATAATCTGAACATGATGAATATACTAAAAAATACTGAATATGAACTAAACTGAATGCAATGACCAAGTACACAACATGCTGAACTTGAATATATTACTGGGAACTTGGTCAAATGCGCTAGAGTCTGATTGTGGGAGCTACTACTAACCGACATAAAACCACGTGAGCTAAATGTGGAGTGTGATGTATACGCCCCATCGTAAGGACCTAATTTACCTTGCCAATGGTATAGAGGCATGACTGGCGTGATCACTAAATGGAACACCCACAAAGGGGACTTATAAACTACGGGGAACGTAGTTCTGGGACTATATGGGTACATTGAACTCTAGTCCAGTAGGTCTAAGCCAACTCCCAATGAAAAATGTGAACGACATAACATAACTAAATTATACTGGATAGCTCAATAATCTGACATGCTAACTGAGAATGCAACATTTATAACTAACAATGAAATATTCAAAATCTGAGGCATGCATATGTGTTTAAACTGACCTAGCTAGTGTAATTCATGAACTAAACGAATCTACATTACTAGGGTTCTGAATTTCATGCAAGGAACTAAGCAACAGTGTTACAACAACATGATAATCTAATTTGGAATATTCTAACAGTTAAATATTAACAATTTTCTAAAGTTCAAGAAACCCTAGGTCTAGATAATACGAAGGGAATCAAGAATCTAACTATATTATAGGGACCTAGTGGAAGAGAGGAATCCACCATTGAAATCCCACATACTTGGTGACGAAATTCACGGAGAAATCTTTCAATTTTGAGGCTGGAACTTACAACGTTCTTGGAGGGGTTTGGGTCACCTCTTTTCTCCTCTCTTGCTTTAAGATCAATGACTTTTTGCTGAATAATTGATTAAGGTAGGTTCTGATTAAGTTACTAGACTAAAACTGACCAAAACTACATAGTTTAGGGGTTAAACGATGTAGTTCAGGTGTCCAATGCATAGGGAAAAGAACAAAATGACCCCAACTTAAATCTGATGGGGCCAACGATGGGCCTGACCGATGGACCGTGGACCCACTGACAGCCCATCCTGTCAGTCCATCAATCAACTTCAGAGAATGGGATCGGAGGGGGGGTCTAAACCACGGCCTAGACCACAAATCGTGGTGTGACCTTTGATTAATAGGTCCTGGCGCGAGTGCAGACTTAGCTGGCTTTTTTTGGGGTTCTATGAGGGGGTTGCAGGTGGCAAACCATGGACCCGACCTACAGTACGTGTTTCACCCTACGATCCATAGCTCGCTTTGTTGGTGGCACCTACAACTTCTGAAAATTTGCATTTTTCTTTCTTAGAGAATCGAGGGTGTTACGTTGTCTCCCCCTTGGGAACATTCGTCCTCAAATGAAGTCTAAACTAGCTGAATATGGAGGGAAGGAACTGCACATCCTACCACTAAGTACTAGAACCTGATTTCTTACTAAACTGAGTTCTAAAAACATGCAAATACGCTGAAATGCAATTAAAACTGAGGGAACATGATACAAAGATTAATTTTATGCAAAAGTAACTAAGATACTAGAGAGGAACTATTACCTAAGGCTGAAACGGAATCGAAAGGAAAGAGATGAGGATACTTGGCCTTCATGGTTGCTTCTGCTTCCCAAGTAGCTCCCTATACCGACTGACTCCTCCACAAAACCTTCATTGAAGCTACCTTTTTGTCTCTCAACCTCCGAACTTGACGATCAGGGATTTCAACTGGCTCCTCTTCATAAGTTAGACTGTCCTTCACAACCACACTTTCTAAAGGCACTATAGATGATGGATCACCCACACACTTTAAGAATAACAAGAAAGTGAAGTTTTCCGATAACACTTCGTTCCCTTTCTATCATTAGATGTGGTGCACTTCACACCCATGAAAAAGATGCTACTTAGTGCGGCTTTTCATACATCTTAGTACTCTTGAACCTAATGCTCTAATACCAAGTTTGTCACACCCCGAGGCTACCCCCTTGACATAAACACGAGACCTAGAAACACGAATGACCCCAAGCTATCCTTGAGCTGGCATATCATAAGCATAACTGAATATGTCTAGAAAGTTAAACTGATGCGGAAGCTAAAAACATGAGCTAAACTAAATGATGGGGAATACCCAATCTAAGTCTGAATATATAAATACTGAAAAAAAGTTTAGAATACTGAATTATAACTCAAATACTAAAGTTGAATCTGTTAATATTAGAAATAAGCCTCTGACTAGAGATGTTGGGACATGTCCCCAGCCAACTCTAGCAAAAACTGAAACTAAAATGAAAGACTGAATGTAAAAGAACATGTCTATCAACCTTGAAGTGTAAGGAATCACCACTGATGCTGTTGAACACGGATCAGGAACCGATCTACACAATAGATGAATGCTGAGGACCTAAACCTACATCACAAAAAGATGTAGCGCAGAGTATGCGTCAGTACTTGGAAGGTACTGAGCATACATGATATAATAAAGTTGAACAAACATATAACTGAACAAAGCATACTGTGCAATGATATAATTTGAACATGATGAATATACTAAATAATATTTAATATGAACTAAACTGAATGCAATGACCAAGTACATAACATGTTGAAACTGAATACTGAATATATAACTGGGAACCTCGTCAAATGCACTAGAGTCTGACTGTAGGAACTACTAATAATAGATAGAAAATCACGTGAGCTAAAAGTGGAGTCTGATGTATATGCCCCTTCGAGAGGACTCAATATACCTTGCTAAGGGTATAGAGGCATGACTGGCGTGATCACTAAATGTAATGCCCACAGAGGGTACATATAAACCTACGGGGCACGTAGTTCTGGGACTATATGGGCACGCTGAACCCTAGTCCAGTCGGTCTAAGCCTACTCCCAATGAGAAATGCGATCAATATAACATAATTGAATTATACTGGATAGCTCAATATTCTGACATGCTAACTGAGAATGCAACATTTATAACTAACACTGAAATATTCAAAATCTAAGGCATGTATATGTGTTTAAACTAACCTATCTAGTGTAATTCATGAACTAAATGAATCGACACCACTAGGGTTCTGAATTTCATCACAGAAACTAAGCAACAGTGTTACAACAACATGATAATCTAATTTGGAATATTCTAACAGTTAAACAGCAACAATTTTCTAAAGTTCAAGAAACCCTAGGTCTGGATAATATGAAGGGAATCAAGAATTGGAAGAGAGGAATCCACCAATGAAATCCCACATACCTGGTGACAAAATTCAGGGAGAAATCATTCGATTTCGAAGCTGGAACTGGCAAGAATTTGTTGTGTTCTTGGAGGGGTTTGGGTAAACTCTTTTCTCCTCTCTTTCTCTAAAATCGATGAATTTTATGTGAATGATTGATTAGGGTAGGTTCTGATTATGCTACTAGGTTAAAACTGACCAAAACTACGTAGTTTAGGGGTTAAACAACGTCGTTTAGCTGTCCAACACATAGGGGAAAAGACCAAAACGACCCCAACATAAAATCTGACGGGGCCAACGACGGGCCTGACAAACGGACCATGGACCGACTAACGGCCCGTCCTGTCAGTCCATCGATCGACTTAAGAGGATGGGATCGGAGCGGTTTGAACCACGGCCTGGACCACGAACCGTGGTTTGACCTACGGTTCGTAGGTCCTTGAGTGGGTCCAGACTTAGCTGGATTTTTCTAGGGTTCTATGAGGGGGTTGCAGGTGGTAAACCATGAACCCCACCTACGGTCTGTGTTTCACCATACAATCTGTACATGGCCTCTTTGGTTGCACCTGCAACTTCTGAAAATCTGCATTTTTCTTTCTTTTAGAATCTAGGGTGTTGCAGTTGGTGCTCGCACCTGCATCACGAAACAGATGCAGAGTACAACATGAGTACCAAAATAATAGGTATTATGTAAGCATCATAGGGCAACAGAGTAGGAAAAGTAAAAGCCATAGGAAATGATAGAATCTATACAAAACAGAAGTCAATTCAGAATTTAATGAAATGCACATGAGTGCACTAAGATAGAAATGAACTAGGTACACCTAACTAAACTAACTCGACCCCCACAAGCCTAGTGGTACACTTGTACGCAAGTTTAGGTAAAAACCCGAATGGACCCCTATAAGCTCGACATGTACACAAAATAGCTAAATCTTCTAAGAATAAGTCACGACAAGTTTAGAGACGGAGAAGGCAAGTAACCAATAAGAGCTACCTAAAGCTAAGGGGTGTAGAGCCCGCACCACGTATAGAAGATGTTCCCCAAAGGGGTAATAGGTTGTAGCCAAAGTATATCAACTCCGTAGAGCATATAGAGCATCATGACCACACTTAAATATGCGACAAGAAGGAATCAACTATGTATAGGATAATGAGTAGCGTGACCAAACCTTTAATATGTGAACATCTGAGCTGCTGAAGGATCTCATGTTGAATCATCATAATAGAACTTTCATAGGACAAAGTCCACTCTCTAGTAATTAGACCAATACTCCATGCTCAAACCAACTTCATTTCCAACTTATCAAGTGAAGCCCAAAATCGTAAATGCATCTCACCGTGCCATAGAAAGAGGAAGAATGGATAGAAAGTCATCAAAGTTGATTCAACGCCTAATCTAAGTCTCATTCTATAAAACTCAAGTGTGCTACACCAATCTACAAAGACGTAAATCATCCAAATCATCTCGAGGTAAAACTAAGGCCAAGTATCTCCAAATATTTTAAGTCTATGGAAAGCACTTATCTAAGCCAAGACTAAGGCCAACCATTCTCAAACATTTAACAATGATAACAAACAATGACAACTACAAGGTACCGATGATCACATATCCCAGCTAGCATGCTTTTGAACCTAAAAATCATAATATACTCCTCAAACATGATTTCAAAGTAAAGTAGCATGATCAAAGAGAAGTCATAGCCTACCTTTAGGCCAACCATAAGCCCTCCAAATCACATCTTTGAAGCTTATCTTTTGCGTAGAACATCCTCATGATACCATGCTCTCAAGAATAGAATCATAACTTTAATACGGTTATTTAGCCACTAAAATCACAAAAAATAAAGATGGAACCAATTTAGAGTTAAAACAAAAAAATTGTGGGACCGGCTCCAAAAATTCTATAAATGACTCTTTCAAAAAGTCCAATTCAAACTCCCGAAGAAGTGTTCCAAAATCATCACGATTTGGGCTCAAAATAGGGATAATCAACGCAAGCAATTTTAAATAACTAAAGAACACCAAATAAGGGAATACAACCTCTAAAAAGAGGATTTTACATCCTCCCATGCTTGCAAAATACACTAATGGCTGGCCCCAAGCTCTCTGATCACAACCAACTTTAAATAATCAGAAACCGAGTCTCGTAGCTCCAACAATAACAATTTGAAAATAACAAGGGGAGCTATGGGATCGATCAGCTCCCCTATCTTTTTAAGATTGATGTTGGTGACGCTTAAGCGGCTACTCCACTAAAGAGCCTAGTAAAGAAAAGGTGGGCTGCACTAAATCGATCCCATAGACGCTAAAGTGGAGGCTCCTAAAGAGATGTTAGGGTTACTCAAGCGCCAAGGCTCGAGCTAGCCAAGCTCGCTAAAGTGGTTGTTGCCTGGCTGGCCTACCCTGTTAAAGCAAAGTACTAACCGCAAAAGCGAAGGCCATTTAAGCTACCCTAGGGCCGCAAAATCAGGGGCACTAGCATTAAGATCAAGTGAGATTTGTTTAGAACCACATGCATTCAAATAAGATATGTAGGCCAATCAAATTTGACATTCCAAACTCAAAAGTGCTATAAAAACTTCCAATTGTGGTCTTCTTTGAAAAAAATAGGTCCTACACCCAAACTTTGTTTTACGCCGATTCCATAAGAGGACCCACAATTAGTCAAAAAGCCTTGAGATCCGCATAAAGGTTCATTCTAGACCAAACTTGATATTCTAGAGCTAACTGCACTAAGGGAATTCTCATAGGGTATGATTACCAAGAATGTTGAACAAGGTCAAACTTAGTCCAAAGCTTAAAACTTGAAAGGCCTAATGACACAAACTAACATTGAATGCCTCGGGACCAAAGGTGACAATGCCACTAGCCTAAAATGGCCCTTCTAGAGTTGATGGAACTATCAAAATTGCATTCTAAGGCCGTTTTCCTAAACTTTTGATTGAAATCAACCATTCAAGGTTCAAAAGTTCCAAAGCATAGAAATTTGAATAAAAACAAAATGAACAACCAGTTGACAAAACTATCAGTTACAACAAGTCATAAATTACTTATAGTTGTTATAGGAATGATCTAAACAACAAAAGAAGGTATAAATGCATAAATGACTAGGAGTGTCCTTACAACATCCACTTCTAGAGGATTTTCATCCGTGAAGGTAAGAGTTAAGAAGTTTCTAGAGTCTCAAACAACTTGGGGAACTACTCTCTCATATAATTTTTGTACTACCAGGTAGCCTCCTCAACTTAATAATGCCTCCAATAGAACTTCACCACACAAATAGTTCTCGAATGCAACTGCCTCACATCTATTGCTAGAATAGAAACTGACTCATCCAAAAAGGTCAGAGGATGATCCAACTCTACAAGTTCATACTAGAGAACATGAAACTCACCAAGAACATATTGGTGCAACATCAAAACATGGAAAATAGGGTGAATAGCTGAAAATATTGGAGGTAGGGCAGACTCATAATCAACCTTACCAGTTGTCTTGGGGATTTCAAAAGGAGTAATATAACAGGTGTTGAGTTTTCCCCGCCTTCAAAATCTCATCACGCTCGTCATGGGAGATTCACAGAGGAAAACTCAATCACCAACTTAAAATGTCAAGGGATAGTGCCTATGATCAACATAACTCTAGTGTCTACTCTGAACTATTTTAAGCCTATTTTGAATCAGCCGCACCTAGTCCAAGGCCTTCTGAATCAACTCAATACCATGTGGCCTAGGCTCTGTAGACTCAAACTACCTAACTGGAGAGTGAAAACACCTACTATATAAGTCCTTGAACGGGTCCATCTGAATACTAGAGTGGTAGTTGTTATTGTAACCAAACTCAACCAAGGGTAAGAACTGGTCCCAATGACCTCCAAACTCCAAAACACAAGCCCACTATATATCCTAAAGAACCTAAATAGTAAGCTCTAACTACTCGTTGGTCTATGAGTTGAAGTGATGCTAAGGTCACCACGGGTGCTCAACTCTTCCTAAAAGGTCCTCTAAAATCCAGAAGTGAACTGAGAACCCCGATTTCTAATAATAGACACAAGCACACTGTGAAAGGTCCTTTAGCTCATATGTATTGAAGACTCTTGTGATCAATGTAGATCTCACAACAAACTCCATACAGTTCCTCTCGATCATAAACACTAAAACTATCGCTGCTAACTCCATATTAGAAGTGGGGTAGTTGCACTCATGCAGCTTAAGATGCCTCGGTGAATAAGTAATAATTTGGCCCCATTGCATCAATACACAACACAAACCAATGTTGGATGCATCACAATACATAGTGAAGCCCTCACCCTTAACAAGAGGAATCAATATGGAAGAGGTGATAAGCAACTCTTTAAGCTTCCGAAAGCTCAACTTGTACTCCTCAGACCACTCAAAGGAATATCAAGATAAGCCAACTGGGTAAAAGGTACTGCTATGGTAGAGAAGCTCTCTAAAAACCATTTGTAGTAACCCACTAATATGACAAAGATCTAAGTCTCAGTAATTGAAGTGTGCATAGCATAGTCATGAATAGCCTCAATCTTCACCAGATCTACAATGCTGCCATCCTTCGACATCACATGCCCAAAGAATGATGCAGA
Organism: Solanum stenotomum; assembly: GCF_019186545.1. Lineage (NCBI taxonomy): Eukaryota > Viridiplantae > Streptophyta > Magnoliopsida > Solanales > Solanaceae > Solanum > Solanum stenotomum. Next base: position 48,440,684 of record NC_064282.1, read on the forward strand.
CTCAAGCCAAAACTCACACTTTGAGAACTTGGCATAAAGTCAGTTATCTTTCAAAGTCTGAAGCACAATCCTCAAATATTTCTTATGCTCTCTCCTGCTCCATGAGTATACAAAAATATCATCAATGAACACTATGACAAAAAAATCAAGATAAGACCTAAACATTTGCATCAGCAAGCCCATAAATATGGCTAGGGTATTAGTCAACCCTAAAGACATCATAAGGAACTCATAGTGGCCATAACGAGTCGTAAATGGGGTCTTAGGGATGTTCACTTCCCTAATTCAGCTGAAGATAACCAGATCTCAAATTAATCTTTGAGAAAACATCAGCACCTTGAAGCTTGTCAAATAGGTCATCAATATAAGGCATGGGGTAATGGTTGCTCACCGTCACCTTATACAACTGCCTACAATCAATACACACCCGCATCATACCACCCTTCTTCTTCTCAAAAAAATAGGGGCAACCCAAGGTGATACACTAGAAAAATAAATCCCTTACCCAAGAGATCCCGAACCTTAATAATGAGCTCCTTAAGCTATGCAGGGGTCATTTGATAAGGTGGAATAGAAATAGGATGAGTACTCGGCTCAAGGTCAATAGGGAAATCAATATCATGCTCTTGGGTAGGCCAGGCATGTCACTAGGAAATACATCCACAAACTCACGAATATTAGGAACTGACTCAAATGAAGGAACTTCTCTACTAACATGCCACACATAGACCAAGTAAGATAACCAATTGGTAGCCATAAACCTTCAAGCCTGAATAAATGATATAACTTCAACTGGTGTGCTACTACAAGAGCCTTGTGACACCACTAAGGGATACCAAGAATAGCTAAGTTAATGGTATTAAAGAAGAAATCTAAAACCATGCGGTAGGGGGATAACAAGTCCATGCCCTAAATCACATGAAGGTCCATCATATCAAGCAAAATAAGGACAGCCCCGGTGTCAATCCCCTGGACAGTCACAAAACTAAATTGAAACACCTAATCCACTACTAAAGACTTGCCTACTAGTGTTGACACATGCAACGGAGCTGCCAAAGGCTTCGAACTCATACTCAAATAAGAAGCATCATATATAGATACATATGAAAAGATAGATCTCGGATCAAATAAATTTGAGGCATTTTAATGGCATAAGAGAATTGTATGTGTGATCACATCGCTTGATGTCTTAGCCTCCACCCTCACTGGAATTGAAAACAAGTGATCATTTTTTCCTCTACCCTGGGCATCTTCAAACCACCTGACATGTCTCTTTGGGACCACCCAATACCTTGGTAACCACTATGACGGTCATGTCCCTAGTTTTTGCCTGTAACCGGAGGTGCCAATGGTGGAGCTGGTAGAGCTACATGTAGAGAAGGAGTAATCAACCTATGCAAAGGGCAATCTCTGGACAAATGATCAAAGTCCCCACCGTCATTACAACACTATGTTGATCGATGCACGAAATAACAACCACAACAGCTTGAAGCACCTAAGTGGGACCCATTTTGACTCTGACACGATGTGACATCGCTTCAACTATATCGGCCACATGTTGAAGCCTGTAGTTAGGCATGAATAGGTAAGCTGGATTATTCTACTGAAAACACTGTCTGGGCCTAGAACAAGACCCGTTGTAGCTGCCCTCATGTCTAGATCTCTTATCGCTTCCCCCATAGTCTTTATGAAGGAGCTTCTCAATAGTACATATATGGTCAACTACATCTAGAAAAGAATAGACCATGAAGACCATAGCCTGGCTCTCAATTTGCAGCTATAGTCTCAAACCTCTAACGAAGCACCAAACTCTCTCATACTTAAAAGGTAGGATCATGGTGGCATGGCGAGAGAGCTTTTGAAACCTCACCTCATACTCAAATACGGTCATGGAGCCTTACTCCAACCATGAGAACTGATACCAAAGATGATCTCTGATGCTATGGGAAATGAACCTGGCAAAGAAGGCCTACAAAACTCAAACCAAGACATTGGAGGACACCCGACTGGTCTAGTATCAAGATAAGAACGCCATTATTTTACGACTGGCCCATCAATCTAATTGCACTGATTTTAGCTCCTCTCAAATCCACCAAGAACAAAGTGTATTAGCGCTCGTGACAAGTAGTAAGAAACTCGTGGTCATCTTCTCTCACACCCCTAGAAAACCTTAGAGGTGAGAGTCTCAGAAACACTACAAGCATCTTCCCTCCTCTAGAAACATAGCTCTGACTGCAATCATGGGATGGGGATACGTAAGTGGTACCTGGATTCAAGGTGCCTCTATTGTAGGTTGGATCTATGAGGCTGGTGTTGGCGCAATAGTAGTTTCAACTAGGACCTGGTTTATACCCATATGTACTATCAAAAGTTGAGTGATGGCTGCCAAGATATCGAGAGCCATAGATACTCCAAGAAGTGGCTGGGCTAGACCCATCCCCATCCGCTGAGTAGGAACATGAGCTGGTAGAGGGTCTGTAGTAGGCTCTAGACCCCCCTCTCTCTATCTTGGGATGGTGTTGTAGTTTTGGACTAATAGAGAGGTCAAACCCTACCCCTGACCTCTGCGCAACGTATACAATCCATCCTGTGAAAGAATGAAATAAGTGAGATTCCATAAAAACAATAAGACATACACTTCACGAAAGCGATACAACTAAGAGAACATTCCTAACAACACCATGTAGCCATCCAAAGATAGGATATGAATGCCTCTACTCTGAGAAGTAGGACTCTACTAGGTATTAGCTTTGTACATATGAGACCAGTAAACTTGGGTCTTTGATATGAACTTTTTAATGACCTGATCTCTGGAGTCATGATGACACCTACTATAATCGACCAATAGGTAAGCCAACCCATAACCCAGAACAAGTAATGGATATACGGGTTGAAACAAAGTAAAAATAGTAATTCATTAATAGAAATGGAATAAGAAATGGAAACAAACCAAAAAGATATACAAATAAGAGCTCTCTCCTAGAACCTGTAAGTCACAAGCATAGAAGTGTCTAAGAAACAAGTACTAGTCCCAAAAGTGAACCCAAAATACAAAGTTTGTCTAAAAAATAAAAGACTAAATATCCCAAATATAGAAAAAAACAGGTAAGTCTTGGATGTCAAGAGCTCACCCTCGCCTCTGATCCAAGCTACAAAAGGTTCGAGTAATACATGTTGGTAGTTGGTGCTTGGACCAATATCACAAAACTGATGTAGATTGTAGCATGAGTACTAATACAATAGGTACTCAGTAGGCATCATAGGCCAACAAAGCAGGAAAAGTAAAACCAATATAAAATGATAGAATCTAGACATTATAGAAGTCAAAGTGAAATTCAAAGAAATGCACACGAGTGTACTAAGATAGAAATGAACTAAGTACAAGTAACTAAATCTAACTGGACCCCAATAACCCTAGAAGGTACACTTGTGCACAAGTTTAAGTAAAAAAATAAACGAACCCTCATGGGCCCAACAAGTTCACAGAACAGCTAAATCTACGAAGAATTAGTCAAGATGAGTACAGAGTCGGAGAAGGCAAATAAATAATAAAAGCCACCCAAAGCTAAGTGGTGCAAAGCCAAGACCTCAAACCGCGGATGGTCCCCACAAGGGAAATAGGTTGAATCCAACATATATCAACTCCATAGAGGATAAGAAGAATCATCACTGGACCTTAACTCGTATATTAGATGGAATCAACTCTGTAGAAGATAATGAGCAGTGCGTGACTAGACCTTGAAGATGTGACTAGAAGGGATCATTAAGGATCTCATGTTGATTCATCATAATAGAACTGTCATGGGATAAAGACCACTCTGAGGTAATGATAACAATACTCCAACCATGAATCAACTCGAGTCCCAAGTAGCCAAGCGAAGCCCGAATTCCCAAATGCATCTCACAGGGCAATAGAAAGAGGGAAATGGATAAAAGGTTGTCAAAGATGAGTAAGTGCTTAATCTAAGGCTCATTCTACCATACCCAAGTGTGATACACCAGTCTACAAGAAACTAAATCATGTGAAAGGACGTTTGGGAAAAACTAAGGCCAAACAACTCCAAATATCACAAGTCTGTGGAAAGCACTAGTCTGAGCCTAAACTAATACCGAACATGCTCAAACCTTCAACAATGACAATGAACAAGGCAAACCACAAGGTAAGGTTGATTACATATCACAACTAACAGGCTCCTAATTGATGAATAACGTTTCAAGCACACCTCATCAAATTCTAGGTGTAAACGATTGTTAAACAATATATAACCCAATAATTGAGTTGGGGTTGAATCCTACAAAGAGTGGTGCGTATTCAAAATCAATTAAGAAATACGAATGTAATCTAACTAGTTATAGGAATAGAAATTATCAAAAAATACATGAAACAAATTAAAAGGGGTGACATTAAATGTCAGATAGGGGGGGTTTTGGTTTTAAATTATGAACTACTATGTAGCCACAAACAACTTGAAATAACAATATGGAGAGGAATTCTCGGGATGTGATCAACTATAGGCATATTTTGATATATGGGTAATTAAGACTAATAGTAAATAGCTAAATATCAGTGGGTAGGCTAGACTATAATTGAAATAGCTTTCTCCCGAACAACTATTTCGTTTCAAGTGATTTCTCTCGAACATCAACAAGCATAGCGACTAAGAACAACCCTTAACCTTAATACATCTTCTCTCTTGAGCAAGATACGTAGGATTGGGTTTAGGATTCACTCTCTCGAGCTGAACCCAAATCAACCCAATACCTTCAAACCATTAATTAAAAGCTTTGGTTCAAAAACCTCTCTCTCGAACAAGCTAAGAACACAAAATTAGAACTGCATTTGCAACTAAAATTCATAAATTAAACCTCAGCTAATGATTAAACCTATTTCAATATAGCATTTAAACTAGTAATTAACAATAACCACAAACTAATTCAACCCATAATCAAATGATCACATCCCAAGAATTGGGGTTTAAGCCAAACATCATAAAAATATAAAAACGGTTACCAAATCGATTAGCCATCAACTGGGTAAGAGTAATTAAGCCTTTACAATTCTTCAATTTATAAAAAATTTGAAACCCACTTGCAAAATCTCCAAATTGTGTCTCAAAAAGCCTTCAAGTCTACTAAGAAACTATCAAAACTCAGGAGAAAAATTGTTCTAGACTAAAATTACATACTAAGTTAAATGCTTAAAATCTAATTTATAGTTGCCAAAAATAATCCACGAAGGACCATTAGGTAAAGTAAGTTAGGTTCACCGAACCACTCGGTGAACCACCCATTGCTCTCTTCTATCGGCTTTACGCCTTGGATCTCAGTATCTTCAAGTCCTGTAACTTTGAGCGATCTCTCTTTGCATCGCGGAACTGCAAGGTGATTCACCGACTGCCTCTTTCCTGTCGCCGACTTGGTTTCTTCCCTCAGGGCTGGCACACTGGAACTCCAGGCAGTCAAAGTAGCCACTCAGCGACATGCCAAGTGCTCTTAGCAATCCTCTAGCTCGCCTTTCTTCACTTCTTCAGTTTGTTTTGTTCCTTTTTGCCTGTTAGTGTCCTTGCTTGCTCCTCAATTCATATACCTGAAAACCAAGGTATTAACATCAGTTTATAGGAAAAATTAGGCATTTGAGGACACTAAATCTATATAAACAAAACCCCGAATGAGTCCAAATCTCAAATTCATCAATACCCTTAACTTAAACTTTTGTTTGTCCTCAAGTAAAACTCAAGATCAGCAGTTCAAAAAGGATGTCTCATATAGTGCTACATAAGACTCAACATGAATGCACACAACAAGGTTCAACTTACTCATGCAATGATCAATTGTGCACTCAAAGATTAAAATTGTGACTTTCCATTATCAAAGATGTTCAAGTTCACAATACTTGCTTCAAATGCAAGTTCAAGCTCAACAAAGGTACTCAAATGCCCTCACAACAAACATGATTCCATATTCACATACAATTTCTCGACAATTTTAAAGTTCCAGAATCACATACAACTCTCACACTCACAAAGATGAACACATGCATTACTTCACCCATACGTTTGCCCGTATTTTCCAATCAACATTCATTTCAGCTCACTCAAGATCACAAAGGTCTTTTCACGGCTTGTAACGGGGTTGAGTGTCAACGTATGGCCATTTAGGCTCAGTGGCTTCTACCTTCATGAAGTGTGGCCTAAACATTACTTTCTTCCTTTTCTTTAAAATTTCAACGTGTTCATAATCCACCCCATTATTCAACTTCATATGCATTACCGGACAATCCATTTCTTTTGCAATTTTCATCACTTTTTATTTCACAAATTTTTCATTCTTTTTCTTTGCTTTTTTTCTCTTTTTTTTTTGGCGGGGTTCCATCTTTTTCAAACATATTACTCAAAGGGGGATTTCTCACACTTCTTGATTTTTCTTCTCTTTTCACCACACCTCCAACTTAGGCTTTTGGCCTAAGTTGTCTATTCACACAAACCACGCTTCATGAAAGTTATGGGTAAATAGATAAATAGGGATCACAATTGTTCAAGTTTCTTCCAAAAAAAGGATAAGGCTCAAGAGGGTTCAAGCACGGTTCACACATCTCACAAGGTTAGCCACAAGAGAGGTATATTATCAAATGGTTTCACTCTTCAAAATCATTCCCTAAGATCATTTCAAGTGCTTGCGTCACTTAGTCAACCGGACCAACGAGGTAAATTCTAGGTGTCATCACACAATCGTTCAAAGTAATCTCATCACACAAGGAATTGGCACTAATATCAAACAAGACTACACTTTTTAGCTAGTGTGCAGTGTTCATCACAAGAGACTCATTCGATAACCGGCTAGTCAGAACGAGATGCTAAAAGTTCACACATTATGTATGCAACTTCATTTGGCCTCATCGTAGCCACACATTCATTTCGTTTAATTAAGAACACTATTCAAGTCATCGATATTGATCATAACTGATACTCAAATTTGCACAAGAACAGTCACAATAACAACAATATGGGTGGCACAAATTTTAAAAATAGGTCAAAACAATTTCCATTCAAAACAAGGAGCCACAAGTTCAAACAACCAGAAGATATAAATAGATCACAAAACCCAATATTCACAACAAAATAAAATCAGAAGAGGTAGGTATGGAAATACCTCACCCCACCCACAAAAGAAAGCAGTTGTCCTCAAATGCAACTAAAACAAATATAAACAATAAAAACAACAGAGAGGGAGGTAAAACTAATCATGTCTACTCAGTCACTCCGTCTGTCGAGGCATCAGTGCCTAGTGTAACACTCTACGATTGGGCATCAATGCCCAGAGTCTCAACAATTGTGGCTCTGCTAGAACCTACCCTGGAGGTATCTGTCAATGGTGTCTGAATGACTGATTGTACTATCGCCTCCTCTAAATTAGGCAGTTCCCATAAATGGTCGCCTCCTGAACATCGAGATGCTCCTCATTTGTCTCTGCCTCTGACTCAACAACAACCACATCCTCCATAGTCTCATCTCCGCTGGTAGCCAGAGGCATATTAGAACTGGCCAGTACATCTGCACCCGGAACATCAGGAACCTCTATTGACTCAAATAGTGAAGTGAAGTCTATGGACTTCAGATAGTCCACATCCTTCCGCAACTCGAAAACCTTAGCTTTCAAAGTTGTAACCTCAGTAGTAACCCCATGTCCTCTCTCACAAATCTCTACTCTTAGCGTGAGAGCATCAATGGAAGTCCAGAAAAGTGTCAAAGTAGTTGTCATGGCTCTCTCAATCATCCAGGAAACCTCATCCTCTAGCCAAGAAGCCCGTACATTGATAGAATGGGCTAGGTGCCCTATCTTGAGAAGCATGGCCTGGATGATCGGAGGCCTCGAGGTAGTGGTACCTGAAGTAGCTCTAGGAGGCTGGAAGGCAGTAGAAGAACCTGGGACCTGGGAAGGAGTGGAAGTAGATTTAACTGAAGGCCCGAAGGCCAGAGTAGGCAAAGTTGCCTCTGTAGGTATAGAATCAACATCAACCTCTGGGGATGTATCCACTAGAGCTGATCTCTTCCTATCTGCCTCCTCCCTGGAGTACTCCGCCTTTATGCGCCGAATGTCGATGGAGGATGTGGGTGTAACCTCAACATCCCTCTTCTCATCAAGAGGAACTCCAGCCCATCGACACAACTCTGTAATAAGCACTAGGAATGGAAGGGACGTTTGACACTTTTTGGCCCTCATGACCATCTCCTTCTCTATAATCAACCTAGATTTAGCCACATCTTAGCCATGATATAACTGAGATAGGCCACATTTGGGTTGCAGAGAATGGACTCATTCTGTGTTGGCATGACTGAGTTGTTGATGAACCCAAACCAGTACCAAGCTGCTATGTTCAAATCCTTCTTCTCAATAGGTGCTCCTGCCTCAATCCACCTCGGGTGGTGTCAGAAATGAGGGGAGCTAGCCAACCCTTCAGGTTATCCAGAGTTTGTGAAGTGATCATAGTCTAGTTTGCGTGCTCGATATCTATGGCCCTATCAAATACAGTGTTTATCTCATTACTATCGCACCGCACTATCCTCCCCCGGACTACCACAGGCTCTACCGGTCTGAAGGCACTGGCCTTCTTCTTTCCCTTTGGCACCAGGTCACTATAGGCAGTATAAAACTCCCGGACCCATGTAGGAATGTATAGGCCACGGGGTCTGGTGAAGATCTCAAACCTGTGGAATCGGAAAGTGTCCCACACATGAGGATATTTGTATACTATACCATCTATGGACAACCTCTTCTCTTCTATAATGGTCCTCAATCCCTTGGCTTCTAACCGATTGAGTAACCGAGGAGGAGGACCCTAAATTGGTGGTGCTCGAACCACCGTCAGTGCCGGAGTTGGACTGAATCTGTAGCAGGGGGGTCGACACCAGAATCCTACATAAATTTGGATGAGCTTTTGCACGAATCTCTGCTCGTCGAGTCTATAGCAATTTATCATCCTTAGGCTCAGAGAATGAAGCCTCAGAATCGAAGTATTCCTCATCACTATCGGAGTTGTGATCCGGTCTTTCCCCTACGGGTGCCTTACCCTTGCCTTTACCTCCCTTCGGAGGTGCCTTCTTTCTTGTTGTGGTTGAAGCAACTGATCCCTCATTTATAATATTTCCCCATGCCCTTTTGGGAGGCGGCATGCCCGTATCATCCAAATTGGTCTTAGCCATATCTGCAAAACGAATCGAAAAATGTTAGAAATTGTTCAAGAAAATTACAGAAATAAAGCTGCAGAAAGACTCACCGAAATAGTCGTCGTTCACTTAGGTGAGCCAGATCTGGCTCGCTGAAAGGACCAGATTGAAAAATATCCAAAAATAAGTCATGTCGGTGATGCTCAGGGCCCTTCAGAGAATCGCTGACACCAATTGGTGCATTTCGACTTGCCTGCCGAATATTACAGTGTGTTTTAGGGATTAGGGATGCAGAAAGGGTGATCAAAAGAACCTTTTGGTGAGCTGAGGCTTCCCGCCAAAAGTTACAAACTCAACCAAGCCAAATAAAGAAATTAAGGGCGATCAAAAGGGGACTTTGGCAAACTTAGCTCGCCAAACTGTCCAACTTGCCAATTTTTAACCTTGTTTCCCAAAACTAAGCATGCGACCCCCGAAATCAAAATCAAACACCTACACTATGCAACTAACACTAGACCCATATGACCCATGCCTTTGGGGTACTCAGACTTCCCCCGATTTGGCCAAAATTGACCATTTGACGACTTTTGCCCTTAAGAAAGACGTCAAACGCTCCATCATTGGGAAAATTATGTCATTTGGCTCAATTCAAGGCTACTCAAACTTGACCCGACTAGAACCAATACAAATTAACCAAAACCCAACAATTTAGATTCAAATTAATTGCACAAAACATGGGAAATCATCATTTTAAGCATTTAGGCACAAGTTCGAAAACAATACGGGCAATCCAACACAATAAACATGATTTAAACTAATATCCAACACAAATCAATACACATTCACCTATTGCATTTGAGTTTAACTACTAAACCAAAGTATGGGGTTCGGTAAACCAGCCTGTATGCCAAATTGAGAGTTTGAAAAGCTAGAAAGTAAAGTATTCTGAATTCGAGCACGAGATCAAACACATAAAGTAAGTAAAATAGCAAAAATATGGAGAATTTAAAGTTCGGGTGAGAGTGTACGGGGTTAGAAATGCGAGAATATGAAAGATTTTGAAATTTTAAACCGTTTGGCCTTTTGAAACCTTTTAGTTTGTGGCCCTTTAGGCGGTATTAGTCGACCACGCAGAACCACTCACTGATGCACCGAGTGGTAATTTACCTCACCGAGTATTAAAGAACATCTAGTCAATTTGGGGGTCCAAACAACAGACAAAATTAGGGTCGCCAACATGTTCGGTGAGTCCCCGATTAAGCAATTGGCCCACCGAGTTTTATAGATTTCCACTTTAGGTCTTGTGGGTCCAACGGCAGTCCAAGTTGGGTTCGCCGACCTCTTTGGCGAGTCGGACTCTTGGCTCGCCAAACCTCATATTTTCAAACACACTTCACTCTTCAACCTGCACAATCACCACCCATTATTCAAAATTAAACTTAAAGCATTAAAAACTCAGGTTGCCTCCTAAGAAGCACCTTATTTAACGTCGTGGCATGATGCAAGTGCCAAATCAAGCTTCATTTTTGGGGTTTGCAATTGTGTCACTTGGTAAACCCCCTTGTTGTCGTGGATTCAAATGTGAAGAAATTTGACCCATTTGGGTCTCCAGCTGCTTAATAGAGACTCAGTGAGAGGTCACCGTCTGATTGAGAGTCAATACATCCTCTTTCATCTCTTTTAACTCTTTGTCGGACCCTTCAACTTTGTTGAGAATGCGTGAGAGAATATTTTCTGTCCGGCCACCCTAAGAGTCTTTGGGCTTTTGATGCTCATGGGGAGGAACATACTTACCCTTCTCCCTCTCTCTATCCTTCCAAGTGGCGTTACGATCACGTCATTCTCTATCACGGTCTCTCCAGCCCTTATCTCTATTCCATCCTTGATTTTCACCCGGCCTTGCGTAGTTTTCATGATAAGCTCCTCTTTGATTAGCTAGGAAGTTCACTTCCTCCTTGTACAACACTTCAAATTTTGCTTCATCGGGGTTTACTCCACCAACACCCACAGCATAAACATCAATGCACCAACACCCATGACATTTTTGGCCAAGATATCCAACTGGGTCATCATTTTGGCCATGTTCTGGTCTCTCTCTTGATCCTTTTCAATCTGTTCTTTTGTCATTTTATAAGTGAGAGGAGAGACTTGGTCTTCGCGAGTGTATCATGCTCGGTTAATCTTGGTCATGCAATCAAGGATTTGGGACGTTATTGCATAGGGCTATTGCATTATACCACCCGGAGAAAGTTGATCAGCCACTTCTTTGTTTACCGAATCGAGGCTTCTATAGAAATATTGCAGCAACACATTATCTAGGAGTCCATGAGTTGGGCACTGAAGCACTAGCTTCTTAAATCTCAGCCATGTCTCATGGATTGGTTCACCTTCCAAGCGTTTGAAACCTTGGATGACACCCCTTAGAGTCATCATTTTCTATCGGGGAAAGAATCTCACGTGAAATGTTGTGGTCAGCTCATCCCATGAGGTGATGGAGTCCCTCGGTAGCTCATCAAAGAGAATGGAAACAACCTGAAACTGACCGACTCTTGCAATATGTTCTTAAATGAGAATGGCCCACAAACGTCCATGAAGTTCTTTATATGCTCATTGGGATCCTCATGAGCCAGCCCCCCAAACAAACCATTCAGTTGTAGGAGCTGAAGCATGGTGCATATGATGTCAAAAATAGTGTTTCCTTCGGCCGGAGGTAAACAAATGGCACCAACACTACCCACTTGGTTTAGGTCATTGGCATCATTGAGATTCCCAATGTCGTCTTGGTGTCCCACTTGGCTGCCATTACTTCCGTTAACACTCATCTCCTCCTCTGTTCAATACAAGCAACACAAAACCAAAACTAAAATAAGTAGATTCAACTATATCTAAAAAAAAATCACAATTCAACTTCACCAAAAGAATTTTAAACAACACCACTCCCCGACAGCGGCACCATTTTGACGAATAACGTTTCCACCACACCTCATCCAATTCTAGGTGTAAACTATCATTAAGCAATATATAACCTAACAATTGATTGGGATCGAATCCCAAAGGGAGCGGTACGTGTTCAAATTCAATTAAGAAATAAGAATGTGATCTAACTAGTTATAGGAATAGAAATTATCGAAAAATACATGAAACAAATTAAAAGTGGTGACATTAAAAGTTGGATGGGATATTTTTGGTTTTCAATTATCATCTACTATGTAGTCACAAACAACATGAAATAACAATTAGGAGAGGGATTCTCAAGATGTGATCAATTATAGGCAAATTTCGATATATGGGTAATTGAAACTACTAGTAAATAGATAAATATCAGTGGGTAGGCTAGATAGTAATTTAAATAGCTTTCTCTCGAACAACTATTCCACTTCAATTGATTTCTCTCAAACATCAACAAGCATAGCAATTAAGAATAGCCCATAACCTTAATATATCTTCTCTCTCGAGCAAGATGGGTAGGATTGGGTTTAGGATTCACTCTCTTGAGCTGAACCCAAATCAACCCAATACCTACAAACGATTAATCAAAAGCTTTGGTTTAAAAACCTCTCTCTCGAGCAAGCTAAGAACACAAAATTAAAACTGCATTTGCAACCACAATTCATAAATTAAACCTAAGCTAATGATTGAACCCACTTCAATATAGCATTTAAACTAGTAATTAACAATACTCACAAACTAATTCAACCCATAATCACATGATCACTCCCCAAGAATGGGGGTTTTATCCAAACATCATAAAAAGATAAAAAAAAAATGGTTACCAAATCAATTAGCCATCAACTGGGTAAGAGTAATTAAGCCTTTACAATGTTTCAATTTGCTGAAAATTCGAAACCCGCTTGCAAAATCTCCAAATTGAGTCTCAAAAAGCCTTCAAGTCTCCTAAGAAACTATCAAAACTCAGGAGAAAAATTGTTCTAGACTAAAAATCCATACTAAGTTAAATGTTTAAAATCTAATTTATAGTTGCCAAAAATAAGCCACGAAGGGCCATTAGGAAAAGTAAGTCGGGTTCGCTGAACCACTCGGTGAACCGCCCATTGCTCTCTTTCATCTCCTTTCTACCTTGGATCTCAGCATCCTCAAGTCATGTAACTTTGGGTGAGTTCTCTTTGCATCGCAGAACTGCTCGGCGATTCGCCGACTACCCATTTCTAGTCGCCGACTTGGTTTCTTCCCTCAGGGATGGCACACTAGAACTTTAGGCGGTCAAAGTAGCGACTCAGCGACACACCAACTTCTCTTGGCGATCCTCAGGCTCACCTTTCTTCATTTCTTCAGTTTGTTTTGTTACTTTTTGCATGTAACTATCCTTGCTTGCTCCTCAATTCATATACCTAAAAACCAAGGCATTAACATCAGTTTATAGCACAAATTAGGCATTTAAGGACAGTAAATCTATATAAATAAATTCCCAAATAATTCCAAGTCTCGAACTCATCATTAATCCCAAAAATCTCGATATAAGCCTAAAACTTGATTTCTAAGTAAAGTAGCATAATGAACTAGGTACCCTCCGCCAATTCACTCAATTAAACATGATTTCACATAACCGAGCACAATTTAAGGAAAGGGAAGTCGTAGCATACCTTTAGGCAAACCATGTATGATCTATATCACATCTATGGAGTTTTTCCTTTTCGTACAACCGCCGAATGATGCCTTTCTATCAAACATAGAATCAGAATGTTAATACTATCGTTAAACTTTTAATTTCACATAAAATATAGATGAACCCAAATTAGACTCAAAACATAAATTATGGGATCCACATCAATAATTCCATAAACAATTCTGTCAAAAGGTTGAATTCAATCCCCCAAACTTGTGTTCCAAAGTAGAAAAAAAATCAAGATTCAAAATAGAGGGAATCCACATATCTAATTTTAGATGACTAAAGAATACCAACTAAGGCAATGCATCCTCTAATACACAGAATTTTACCTCAACTGAAGCCTTTCTAATTTTTCCCAAAAACTCTATTATGTAGCCCAAAGCTTCCTAATTACAACAAACTTTGAATCACTAGAAACAGAGTCTCCTAGCTCCCACAATCACAATATGAAAATATTAAGGGTAAATGGTCGCATCTAAGTCTTTTTATTACTGTTGCTGGTGTTACTTAAGCGAATACGAATGCTGCTAAAGAGGATAGTCAATAAAAGTGAGCCTTGGTAAAGCGATCCACTAGCCACTAAAGTGATGTGAGGGTCACTTAAGTGGTAGGGGTGAGCTAGCAGAGCTTGCTAAAGAGGTTTCCTGGCCACTAAAGTGATGACCACTAAAGCGAGCTAAGGCTACTAAACAGGCTTCTGCCTAGCTGGCCTATCTGAAAATGCAAAGCATGATTAAGCAACCCCAAGGCCGCAAAAGTGGGGCCACCAGCATCAGGCACTAGAAATTTCATCTAAATCCCCACTAGAACCCGCTCAAGTGTTTGGGATTGGTTTGGAACCATGTTCCTGCAAATGAAATATGCAACCCAATTAAATTAGATATTCGGAACTCAATGGAACAGTCAAAACACCAAAACAAGGTTGTCAAACATATCGAAATTTTGAAAAGGAAGAAAAGAAATTTATGGGCTAAAGTTTATGTCTACGAGTCCCATCTACAGACCATAGAAGCTTTTACGGGTAGTAGATGGAAATTGGAGAAAGTGTAAAAATAAGTTTCAAAAATCAAATACAATACCCCTTTTTCGCTAGGACGATTCGTCAACCTTTGTACGAGTCATATCTTGGTCTTGTATGCCACTTCCAAGTTTAGTCAAATTTTAAGGGGTGAAGTTTTTTTCTACGGTTGGCATGTACAGACAGTAGGAAGACATATGAGCCATACAAGGGTTCCATCAAAAGTTGGTCCAAATAAAAGTGTTTGAACTCTATCTATGGTTGACCAGTACGGTTCATAGAATGACCTACATATCGTAGTCCAAACCATAGGTGAGGCTAGATAGTTATTTTAAAATGTATTTTGGGTCTTTTCCTAATTGTTTTAACCCAATACTATGTCATTTTACCTTCTACCCTAAGCCCTATATAAACGTTTTAAGCCCTTAAATTACCCGTTTCCACTCATTCTCCTAAATTTTTGAAACTTGACCAAATTCACTTTCCAAATTGTCTCAAGTCTAAGGAAAAAGAAGAGGAGCTAGGGTTCCAATCAAGTTTGGAAATTCTCCATTTTCTTGGGCTTAATGGATCAAGGTATGTGTGTATTAACCCATGGAGTCCTTTCCTCCATGGGTTCCCAAGGATTTCAATTGCTCAAATTAGGGTTTCAATTCAATGAATGAGGTTTAATCTAATAATGATTTATTATGATTACTTAAGTCTTCTAATGCATGAATTTGTTTTAATCGATGATATTTGGTTGAAGTTCTATTGACCCATTTTAAATTATGTTTTCCAATCATGATTTTATGATGAACTCATGAACTGTGAATTATGAATTTTGAAGATATGCATATTTTTATGAAATGATTATAAATGATTTGGGGATGCTTTGAAAGGAAAGTCTCAAGGATATTATGAAAGGATTTCTCACTTACTATGATGGTCATGATTTTTAAAGGTATTTCTCATAAATGAATTCACATTGGTGAAATGTTTTCTCATATATGTTGAATTATGTTTAAGGAGCTATTCTATGTTTTGATTTAAAATATGCAGATTGGTATTGATCATTGTCGTTCCTATGTTAAATTAATATTTGACTTTTATCTATTCCATTAGGATTTATACTTAGCACCGAGAGGGCTTTGAGGTGGAGCACAAATCTAGTAGTCTCTAGTATAAACCATTAGTCCCTAACTACGTGCCCCTGTAGGATTGTCTTAAATGACCTAGATAGTGGATCCACTTTAGAAAATCATGATATGTACGGATTTTACCTTGGCAAGTAGTTTCCCTTTCTTTTGATATGAGGGATATACTAGATTCCATGATATAATTCCCATGGTCTTATGTTGATTAAAGCTAATATCCCACAAAATGATTATGTCTTATTCAAAGTTCCTTTTATGTCCTTTATCTTAATGTACTTGACTGTGTTATTATCATTTTCTTGTCATTTCTTCTTTAAAGCTTTCAAATGTTTTGATATGATCATACCTACTCATTTCTAAGTCATTTATCCTATCATGCCTATGTTTATGCATATTGCCTCTTACTTAGTACATTTCATCTACTAATGCATTCGTGTGCCTACATTATCTAATGAATGTAGGGTCTGATGTTCCTACCTCTCACAATCATGGCTAGACTTTTATTGGGTGCTTCAAGTTATTGGTGAGTCCTCATATTCCGAGGACTGAGACACTTTATAGCTTTATGTATTTTTGTTTCAGACATTGTATGTGATGCATGAGTTACGTCCAATTACTTTCTTTATGATTTATCAGATGGCTTTGAGACCTATGTTAGACTTCTGCTTTTGTCAAACTCTTTTGTATGAAATGCTATCTTTTAATTTCCTTACTTCTATTATCTTGTATGATGTATGCTAAGTGGCTTGTGTAGGGTCTCCCAGGATCTATACGCAATATTACGCCTAGGGTATATCTTGGGTCATGACAAATTATGTATTCACATCATAAGGTTTAGAAATGTCCTGGTATGTATCATAAGGCACATTGAGTAGAGTCTTGTTCATGAGTGTGAAGCGCACCACATTTATGATTAAGAGGTTATAAGATGTTTAGGAAATTCCACTTCTTTCATCATTCTAAAGTCGTGCGATAGAGTCTAACTCTATATGTTTATCTCGTAATCCCTATGTGATGCTTTTAAGGATATGGCCCCACAAAGATCATATGTTAGAAGGAACACTAGGTCTGAACAATTTATGAGAAATCGATGAACTAGCTAAATTATAAGGACCTAATGGGTGAAAGAAACCCATTAGTGAAATTGCACATACCTAGTGATGAAGACTACAGAGAAATCCTTCAAATTTTGAAGTTGAACTTGAAGAAAACCTCTTCTTGTTCTTGGGAGAAACTGTCACCTCTTTCTAACCTTTTCTTTCAAAGTTAGATGATTTTAGGAAATGAGAGTTCTAGGTTGTTTCAGACTAGATTATTAGGCATAGACTGAGTAGAAAGACGTAGTTCACGCATCAAATGATGTAGTTTAGGAGCCCAACTCATAAGGGAAAAGACCAAAGTGACCACGACTTAAAAGTTGGCAAACCTCTTTCACGGGCCCATTCACGGACCGTGTGAAGCACCACGGGCAGTAAGGTCAACTGTGGTTCCTCATAGAAGTTGGGATGGTACTGGGTCATTTTTCATGGGTCACTTAATTGTAACACCCCAAAAATTTCTAGCTTAGGACTCGAACCATTCTTCATTATGAATAAGATTGTATTAGGTGATTCTTAAATCGCCCATATGTGTAGAAGTCAATTCTTTAGTGATGGAATGACTTTGGATATGAATTAAGGTCACTACAATACCTTAGCACAAAGTTGAGTTGAAAGTTTCCATATAAATTAAGTTTTGATGTAAGATTCTAATTGGGTCAGCTTCAAATTAAATGACCATATCTCCTAGAATTTAAAAAGTTACGTGGCTCATAACCTATCAAATTAAACATATTTGAATCTTCTTTCTAACGCCACCAATCAAATTAAAGGTATATGAATCTTTTTACTAACGCCACCAATTTCACAACAATTCGAGTTATGAGTAACAAATCATGTCCATTTTAGTAACCTGATATAGTGTAGTGACGAATTAGCCGATGGAAAAATATTAAAAGGGTCATTTTGTCTTTTTACTTCTAAGAAAACCCAAACAAATTTCTTGACTAATTAGAAACCTAAAACAATCATATTTGCATCTCATAATCCATCATTGTCTTTTCTCTCAAACCCTAAGGCAAAACCTTAAGGAAAAATCAAAGTAGAAGACTCCATTCAAGATACTTTCAATCTTTTTCAAGATTCTTCTACAAGGAAAGTCTTTCTCCAAGTATTCCATTCTTTCCAACTCTAATTTCTCCATACAATTACGAATCAATAATGAAAATCACAATTCTTGGCCATATAGATTTCAAGAAAATAATTCAAGAATTTCAAGACATATTTTTGTGATTGTTCTCCTTCAAGCTAGGGTTTAAAGGCTTCTAATCAAGTTCTTCTTCAAGATTCTTCAAGAACCTTGCTCTTCTAGGTATGTGATGAGTCTGGGATTTTGACACATTTAGGGCTTAATATTCATAATTTTGATGTCCTCGTTGCCTATCTTAAGCTCTAAACTAATGTTTAAGTGCTAATTTACAGCTATGAAGGCAAAAGAGTAAGGCACAGATATTACCGGGCAAAAAGGAGCAGAAAACTTGAAAAGGTTGAAGACAAGAAAAGCTGGTGATCGCCAAAACCACTCAGTGACACTGAGTTGTACTAGAGTGCTTGACACTCAGCAAAGAACATCAGATCTAGCTTATTATTCTATGTTTGCTTGAGAAAGAGGTTTTAGAATTAAAGTTATCAATTGATGATTGTAGTGATTGGGTTTTTATGGATTCATCTTGAGAAAGTAAATCTTAATTCGATCCTACCAATCTAGCTCAAGAGAGTAGATTGATTGAGGTTTTGGGTTGTTCATAATTGTTATTGTTGTCGAGGTTTGAGAGAACTCGCTTGAGTTATAATAATTGATCGAGAGATGCCTGTTACATCTAAAGCCTAGCCTACCCACTAAGATTCAACGGGTTTCAGTAAATAGTAAACATCCATATAACGAAATTGGACATTAATCCATCACATCTCCAAGGATCCCTCTGTACTTGATTACTCCCCTGTTTTCGTAGTTGTTAGTTGTCAAATTCAATCCCCCTATTTGACACTAGTTGTTGACCCCTTCAATTTACTTTAATTGTTTCGATAAATTCTATTCCTACATCTATTAGAACACATTTTTCATTTTGTAATTAAATTCTCTACCCTATCACTCCTTGTGGAATCTACCCCAACTCTTCGTTGGGTTTATACTAGATTGTGATCGCCTTCACTTAGAATTGGATGAAGTGTTGTTGAGCATTATCAAAAATGGCGCTGATATCGGAGAGAGGTGTTTAGAATTCTTTAAGTGAAGTTTAGTTGTGATCTAATCTCAGTTGTAGTTGAATCCAGTTACTTTGTTTTGTGTTTGTTGTTGGCTGCTTGTGAACAACTTACGAGATGAGTGTAAACGGAAACAACGCTAGCCAACTTTGACATCAAGATGACATTGAAAACTTGAACAATGTCAATGAAGCTTAATTGGGTGGTATAGGTGTTATTTGTTTACCTCCAGTCGCGGGATATGTGGTATTTCATGTGACTAGAACGATGTTTCAACTATTGCAAATGAAGGATTTCTTCAGAGGGTTGGTTCATGAGGATCCGTATGACCATATCCAAAATTTTATGGATGTGTGTAGTCCATTCTCATTCAAGAACATCTCACAGGAGTGAGTCTGGCTTCGATTGTTCCCTTTTTATTTGATGGGGAAGCGACCAAGTGGTTAGCTGACCTACCATGGGACTTGATTAAGTCTTGGGAAGATCTTACTGAGGCATTCTACATAAGATTTTTCCCTCCTTCGAAGATGATGGCATTCAAAGATAATATTCAGGGGTTCAAACGTTTAGATGGTGAACCAATCCATGAGACATGGCTGAGGTTTCGGAAGTTGTTACTCCAATGTCCAAATCATGGACTCCCCAACAACGTGTTATTACAACACTTCTACCGGAGTCTAGATTTAGTGAACAAAGGTGTGTCTGACTAGCTTGTCTGAGGAGGAATTATGCGGCAACCTTTTGAAATAGTGTCAACTCTCCTCGATGGAATGACAAAGATAAACCGTGTTTGGTAAACTAGGGAAGATCAAGTGTCTCCTTTGACATTCAGGATGACAAAGGAACAAATACAAAAGGACCAAGAGCTGGATGAAAACATTGCTAAAATGATGAACTAAATGGATCGTTTGTCAAAACATGTCATGGATAGTGGTTCTTAGGCTGTGAAAACAGTTGGAGTTATCGGAGTAAATCCCGATGATAAGCACTTTGAATCTTTGTACAATGAAGAAGTACACTTTCTAGCAAATCAGGGAGGAGGTTTCCGCCAAAATTATACAAGGCTAGCTGGAAACCAAGGTTGGAATAGGGAGCGTGATGAAGATTGGAAGGACCATGATAGGGAATGGCGTGACTATGGTACAAATTGGAGGGAGAGACACGGTGATAAAGAGAGATATGTACCTCCCCATGAACGTCAAAAGCCAAAAGAGCAAAGGGCTGACCCAGAAAATTTATGCACTAAAGATATGCTTGCACGCATACTCAATAAAGTGGAAGGGTCGGACAAAGTGCTCAAAGAAATGAAATTAGACGTCTCAACTATAAAATAGATGGACAATTCTCACTCGGTGTCCATTAAATAGCTGGAAACGCAAATGGGTCAAATCTCATCTCACTTAAACCGGAGGCAAAAAGAGGGTCAACCACGTGATACGTTGGTTAACCCAAAGAATAAACCTTGAAAGTGTATCCTCATTGTGCCAAGATGTTAAATAAGGCACTTTTTGGGAGGTACCCAAGTTTTTAAGCTTTTAATATTTTTGTTTGAATAACGGGTGTTGAATGTGTTGGTTGAAAATTCGAAATTTTGAGAAAATGAGCGATTAGGCGAGCCCAAGCATCAATCGGTGACTCTCCGAACAGGTTGGCGAGCCCGATCTGGATCGTCTTTTTACCAACAAATGGCTGGAGGTTCTTTAATCTTCGGCAGAAAAACTAGACATTTGGTACATCGCCAGATGGTCGGCGACATAAGTGACCATCACCGACTAGTGCACAAACTAAAGGTTCATTAAGAGCTGAACCATTTTAGATTTCAAAACATCCATCATTTCATATTTTCTGACCTTTGCACTCTCACAATCGTATTATATATTTCCGTACTTGCTTTTCTTGCATTTTTGTGTGGGATTAATTGCTCGGGGGGAGATTTTGTGCATTCTTTCTTCGCATTAATAGCCTAACATTCAATTGTCTACTATTGAGGTTGGTTATCCGTACCACGCTTTTAAATATTTGTGTAGTCGAATGCATGATCGTTGTCCTGTCAATTTGGTTGCATATTAGTGGTATCAGTGTCCTTGTCACACTTCGTTTAGTATTTTGGCCTTTAACTCTCGAATCTCGCGTGTGTGCATGATTATAATTATGGGTTGTGTTGTTAACTTGTTGGGTTTACTGTGGGTAAAGTCTGAGTAACCCCAATTGCACTGATTGATTGATTTTTTGCCTACGTATAGAGCGGGTGACTTCATTCTTATGGGAAAAAGATATTGGTTTGTCAATTTTGGATAAATTGGGGGATGTCTGAGTACTCGGACGTCATTAATGATGTGGGTCTAGGTCTAATTGTATAGAACAAGTGTTTAATTTTATTCTCATGGCTTGCGTGTTAGAAATTAAAGGTCGGGGTCAAAATGTGACATGATAGACTCTTCAGTGAGCTGGGTCGAGCTCACCAAATGGTTCAGCAGTTCATCCAACGACCCCTGGATCACCCTTTTTATCCTTCAAAATTATTGAAATGATTATGTAACATTCGGGAACATGCCTGACTCACCGAGTTCACTCGGCGAATATCCTTTAGATTTCCCTTTTACGCCTTAATTTTTTAAGAATTGTTCTGTAACCTTTGGTGAGCTGCTTTTAGTTCACCGAATGGTATCAGTGAAGAATTTTTAGTCTGGAACATTGGGCGAGCCCGACTTGGCTCGCCAAATGGGTTCGACATCTCACCGAACGACTCAGTGAGTTTTCCTGCACTTCCTAAAAGTTTGATCACTTTTTTAACCGTTCCTAACGTATTGATTTATTTGATATTGTGTTGTAGGTATGGCTAGACCAAAGGTACCTGGAGAAATCAACCTCCCCAAAAGCGTGCGAGGGGTAATGTTATTGATGAGGGTGTTCCACCCTTCTAGACTATACAGGCCAAACTTCCTCCAAAGGGGGGAAAAGGCAAGGGAAAGAGGCCCGTAGTGCCAACGTCAGCGGAGGAGATCTTCGGTAGTGTGGGCATTTATGCCACCCACCTCAATACTTTAGAAAGTGAGGGTAACTCGGGTGATAGATCCCCAAACTCTGTGTCTGAATCGGAGGTCGATCACACTCTCTAAATTAAGAGAGCGAAGCTACGCTCTAAATCTTTGCATTATCCAGCTAGGATCCCAGTACTCCTCCTCCACCTCCAGCTCAGATTGTCAAGCAGGAACCTCTGGTACCACTAGTTCAAGACCCCCACNTAGAAACTTAGGTTGCCTCCTAAGAAGTGCCTTATTTAACGCCTTGGCACGATGCAAGACCAAATCAAGCTTCATTTTTGGGGTTTGCAATTGTGTCACTTGGCAAACCCCCTTGTTGTCGTGGATTCAAATGTGAAGAAATTTGACCCAATTGGGTCTCTAGCTGCTTAATAGAGACTCAGTGAGAGGTCACCGTCTGATTGAGATTCAAGACATCTTCTTTCATCGCTTTCAACACTTTGTCGGACCCTATAACTTTGTTGAGAATGCGTGAGAGAATATCTTATGTCCGGCCACCCTAAGAGTCCTTGGGCTTTTGATGCTCATGGGGAGGAACATACTTATCCTTCTCCCTCTCTCTATCCTTCCAAGTGGCGTTACGATCACGTCATTCTCTGTCACGGTCTCTCCAGCCGTCATCTCTATTCCATCCTTGATTTCCACCCGGCCTTGGGTAGTTTGCATGATAAGCTCCTCCTTAATTAGCTAGGAAGTTCACTTCCTCATTGTATAACACTTAAAATTTTGCTTCATCGGTTTACTCCACCAACACCCACAGCATAAACACTCAATGCACCAACACCCATGACATTTTTGGCCAACATATCCAACTGGGTCATCATTTTGGCCATGTTCTGGTCTCTCTCTTGATCATTTTCAATCTGTTCTTTTGTCATTTTATAAGTGAGAGGAGAGACTTGGTTTTCGCGAGTGTATCATGCCCGGTTAATCTTGGTCATGCAATCAAGGATTTGGGACGTTATTGCATAGGGCTATTGCATTATACCACCCGGAGAAAGTTGATCAGCCACTCCTTTGTTTACCGAATCGAGGCTTCTATAGAAATATTGCAGCAGCACATTATCTAGGAGTACAAGAGTTGGGAACTGAAGCACTAGCTTTTTAAATCTCAGCCATGTCTCATGGATTGGTTTACCTTCCAAGCATTCGAAACCTTGGATGCCACCCCTTAGAGTCGTCATCTTCAATCGGGGAAAGAATCTCATGTGAAATGTTGTGGTCAGCTCATCCCATGAGGTGATGGAGTTCCTCGGTAACTCAGCCAACTATTTAGTAGCTTCTTCCATCAAAGAGAATGGAAACAACCTAAGACGGACCGATTCTTGCGATATGTTCTTAAATGAGAACGGCCCACAAACATCCACGAAGTTCCTTATATGCTCATTGGGATCCTCATGAGCCAGCCCCCCAAACAAACCATTCAATTGTAGGAGCTGAAGCATGGTACTTGTGATGTCAAAAATAGTGTTTTCTTCGGCCGGAGGTAAACAAATGGCACCAACACCACCCACTTGGTTTGGGTCATTGACATCATTGAGATTCCTAGTGTCGTCTTGGTGTCCCACTTGGCTACCATTACTTCCGTTAACACGCATCTCCTCCTCTGTTCAACACAAGCAACACAAAACCAAAACTAAAATAAGTAGATTCAACTATATCTAAAAAGATCACAATTCAACTTCACCAAAAGAATTTTAAACAACACCACTCCCCGGCAGCGGCGCCATTTTGATAAATAACGTTTCAAGCACACTTCATCCAATTCTAGGTGTAAACGATCGTTAAGCAATATATAACCTAACAATTGTGTTGTGATCGAATCCCGCAGGGAGCGGTACGTGTTTAAATTCAATTAAGAAATAAGAATGTGATCTAACTAGTCATAGGAATAGAAATTATCGAAAAATACATGAAACAAATTAAAAGTGGTGACACTAAATGTTAGATGGGGGGTTTTTGGTTTTCAGTTATCAACTACTATGTAGTCACAAACAACTTGAAATAACAGTAAGGAGAGGGATTCTCGAGATGTGATCCATTATAGGGAAATTTTGATATATGGGTAATTGAAACTACTAGTAAATAGATAAATATTAGTGGGTAGGCTAGACAATAATTTAAATAGCTTTCTCTCGAACAACTATTCTGCTTCAAATGATTTCTCTCGAACATCAACAAGCATAGCAACTAAGAACAGCCCATAACCTTAATATATCTTCTATGTTATGATTTTATAATATGCGGATTGGTATTGATCATTGCCTTTCCTATGTTAAATTAATATTTGACTTTTATCTATTCTATTAGGATTTATACTTAGCACCGAGAGGGCTTTGAGGTGGAGGCTCAAATCTAGTAGTCTCTAGTATAAACCATTAGTCCCAAACTATGTGCCCCTGTAGGATTGTCTTAAATGACCTAGATAGTGGATCCACTTTAGAAAATCATGATATGTACGGATTTTACCTTGGCAAGTAGTTTCCCTTTCTTTTGATATGAGGGATATACTAGATTCCATGATATAATTCCCATGGTCTTATGTTGATTAAAGCTAATATCCCA
The DNA here is from genome assembly GCF_019186545.1 of Solanum stenotomum. NCBI lineage: Eukaryota > Viridiplantae > Streptophyta > Magnoliopsida > Solanales > Solanaceae > Solanum > Solanum stenotomum. The sequence continues at coordinate 48,465,540 of NC_064282.1, forward strand.
AAAAATGATTATGTCTTATTCAAAGTTCCTCTTATGTCCTTTATCTTAATGTACTTGACTGTGTTCTTATCATTTTCATGTCATTTCTTCTTTAAAGCTTTCAAATGTTTTGATAAGATCATACCTACTCATTTCTAAGTCATTTATCCTATCATGCCGATGTTTATGCATATTGCCTCATACTTAGTACATTTCATCTACTAATGCATTCGTGTGCCTACATTATATAATGAATGTAGGGTCTGGTGTTCCTACCTCTCACAATTGTGGCTAGACTTCCATTAGGTGCTTCAAGTTATTGGTGAGTCCTTATATTCCGAGGACTGAGACACTTTATAGCTTTATGTATTTTTGTTTCAGACATTGTATGTGATGCATGAGTTACGTCCCAATCACTTTCTTTATGATTTATTAGATGGCTTTGAGACCTATGTTAGACTTCTGCTTTTGTCAAACTCTTTCATATGAAATGTTATCTTTTAATTTCCTTACTTCTATTATCTTGTATGATGTATGCTAAGTGGCTTATATAGGGTCTCTCGGGATCTATACACAATATTATGCCTAGGATATATCTTGGGTCATGACAAATTATGTATTCACATCATAAGGTTTAGAAATGTCCTAGTATGTATCATAAGGCATATTGAGTAGAGTCTTGTTCATAACTGTGAAGCGCACCACATTTATGATTAAGAGGTTATAATATGTTTAGGAAATTCCACTTCTTTCATCATTTGAAAGTCGTGCGATAGAGTCTAACTCTATATGTTTATCTCGTAATCCCTATGTGATGCTTTTAAGGATATGGCCCCTCAAAGATCATATGTTAGAAGGAATGCGAGTGAGAATGTGGAACGAGAAACTCTTCAAGAAGCTCCACAAGTTTTGGTCGGTCCTTTGCCTAACAAATGACTAATGTGGAGTTTAGGGCTATTTTTCAAGTGTTGGCCCAAGACATGATGGCTCAATACAATAGGGAGTTGTGGTCCCTGTGAACCTTAATGTGGGTACGACATCAACTAGAGTGAGGGACTTCACTAAGATTACACAAGCTAGGGTTCTAAGTTCTATGCATTGAACTACACTAATTCACCACGAAATGGGTTATTTAGATCCTGGAAACTATAACAGCTAAAATCACAACAGATCTTCAAAATCTGGAAACCCTAGGTTTGAACAATTTATAAGAAATCGATGAACTGACTAAATTATAGGGACCTAATGGGTGAAAGAAACCCATTAGTGAAATTGCACATACCTGGTGACGAAGACTACAGAGAAATCCTTTGAATTTCGGGGTTGAACTTGAAGAAAACCTCTTCTTGTTCTTGGGAGAAACTGTCACCTCTTTCTAACCTTTTCTTTCAAAGTTAGATGATTTTAGGAAATGAGAGTTCTAGGTTGTTTCAGACTAGATTATTAGGCATAGACTGAGTGGAAAGATGTAGTTTACGCATCAAATGATGTAGTTTAGGAGCCCAACTCATAGGGGAAAAGACCAAAGTGACCATGACTTAAAAGTTGACAAACCTCTTTCACGGGCCCATTCACGGACCGTGTGAAGTACCACGGGCCATAAGGTCAACTGTGGTTCCTCACAGAAGTTGGGATGGTACTGGGTCATTTTTCATGGGTCACTTAATTGTAACACCCCAAAAATTTCTAACTTAGGACTCGAACCATTCTTCATTATGAATAAGATTATATTAGGTGATTCTTACATTGCTCATATGTGTAGAAGTCAATTCTTTAGTGATGGAATGAATTTGGATATGAATTAAGGTCACTACGATCCCTTAGCACAAAGTTGAGTTGAAAGTTTCCATATCAATTAAGTTTTGATGTAAGATTCTAATTGGGTCAGCTTCAAATTAAACGACCATATCTTCTAGAATTTAAAGAGTTACGTGGCTCATAACCTATCAAATTAAACATATCTGAATCTTCTTTCTAACGCCACCAATCAAATTAAAGGTATATGAATATTTTTACTAACGCCACCAATTTCACAACAATTTGAGTTATGAGCAACAAGTCATGTCCATTTTAGTAACCTGATATAGTGCAGTGACGAATTAGCCGATGGAAAAATATTTTAAAAGGTCATTTTGTCTTTTTACGTCTAAGAAACCCAAACAAATTTCTTGACTAATTAGAAACCTAAAACAATCATATTTTCATATCATAATCCATCATTCTCTTGTCTCTCAACCCTAAGGCAAAACCTTAAGGAAAAATCATAGTAGAAGACTCCATTCAAGATACTTTCAATCTTTTTCAAGATTCTTCTTTCCAACTCTAATTCCTCCATACAATTACGAATCACTAATGAAAATCACAATTCTTGGCCATAGAGATTTCAAGAAAATAATTCAAGAATCTCAAGAAATATTTTCCTGATTGTTCTCCTTCAAGCTAGGGTTTAAAGGCTTCTAATCAAGTTCTTCTTCAAGATTCTTCAAGAACCTTGCTCTTCTAGGTATGTGATGAGTCTGGGATTTCGACACATTTAGGGCTTAATATTCATAATTTTGATGTCCTCATTGCCTATCTGAAGCTCTAAACTGATGTTTAAGTGCTAATTTAGAGCTATGAAGGAAAAAGAGTAAGGCACGACATTACCGGGCAAAACGGAGTAGAAAACTTGAAAAGGTTAAAGACAAGAAAAGCTGGTGATCGCCAAAACCACTCAGTGACACTGAGTTGTACTAGAGTGTTTGACACTCGGCAAAGAACATCAGATCTAGCTTATTATTCTATGTTTGCTTGAGAAAGATGTTTTGGAATTAAAGTTATCAATTGATGATTGTAGTGATTGGGTTTTTATGGATTCATCTTGAGAAAGTGAATCTTAATTCGATCCTACCAATCTAGCTCAAGAGAGTAGATTGATTGAGGTTTTGGGCTGTTCATAATTGTTATTGTTGTCGAGGTTTGAGAGAACTCGCTTGAGTCATAATAATTGATCGAGAGATGCCTGTTACATCTAAAGCCTAGCCTACCCACTAAGATTCAACGGTTTTCAGTAAATAGTAATCATCCATATAACGAAATTGGACATTAATCCATCACATCTCCAAGGATCCCTCTCTACTTGATTACTCCCCTATTTTCGTAGTTGTTAGTTGTCAAATTCAATCCCCCCATTTGACACTAGTTTTCGAACCCTTCAATTTACTTTAATTGTTTCGATAAATTCTATTCCTACATCGATTAGAACATGTTTTTCACTTTGTAATTGAATTCTCTACCCTATCACTCCCTGTGGAATCTACCCCAACTCTTCGTTGGGTTTATACTAGATTGCAATCGTTTTCACTTAGAATTGATGAAGTGTAGTTGAGCATTATTAAAAATGGCGCTAATGTCGGTGAGTGGTGTTTAGAATTCTTTAAGTGAAGTTTAGTTATGATCTAATCTTGGTTGTAGTTGAATCGACTTACTTTGTTTTATGTTTGTTATTGGCTGCTTGTGAACGAGTTACGAGATAAGTGTAAACGGAAACAACGCTAGCCAACTTTGACATCAAGATGACATCGAAAAATTGAACAATGTCAATGAAGCTTAATTGGGTGGTATAGGTGTTATTCGTTTACCTCCAGTCGCGGGAAATGTGGTATTCCATGTGACTAGAACGATGTTGCAACTATTGCAAATGAAGGATTTATTCGGAGGGCTGGTTCATGAGGATCCGTATGACCATATCCAAAATTTTATGGATGTGTGTAGTCTATCTCATTCAAGAGCATCTCACAGGAATGAGACCGACTTCGGTTGTTCCCTTTTTATTTGATGGGAAAGCGACCAAGTGGTTAGCTGACCTACCAAGGGACTTCATTAAGTCTTGGGAAGATCTTACCGAGGCATTCTACATAAGATTTTTCCCTCCTTCGAAGATGATGGCATTGATAGATAATATTCAGGGGTTCAAACGCTTAGATGGTGAACCAATCCATGAGACATGGCTGAGGTTTCGAAAGTTGTTACTCCAAGTCCAAATCATGGACTCCCCAACAACGTGTTATTACAACACTTCTATCGAAGTCTAGATTCAGTGAACAAAGGTGTGTCTGACCAGCTTGTTCGAAGAGGAATTATGCAGCAACCTTTCGAAATAGCGTCAACACTCCTTGATGGAATGACGAAGATAAACCATGCTTGGTATACTAGGGAAGATCAAGTGTCTCCTTTGACTTTCAGGATGACAAAGGAACAAATACAAAAGGACCAAGAGCTGGATGAAAACATGGCTAAGATGATGACCTAAATGGATCGTTTGTCAAAACATGTCATGGATAGTGATTCTTAGGCTGTGAACGCAGTTGGAGTTAGCAGAGTAAATCCCGATGATGCGCACTTTGAAGCTTTGTACAATGAAGAAGTACACTTTCTAGCAAATCAGGAAGGAGGTTTTTGCTAAAATTATACAAGGCTAGCTGGAAACCAAGGTTGGAATAGGGAGCGTGATGAAGGTTGGAAGGACCATGATAGGGAATGACGTGACTATGGTACAAACTGGAGGGAGAGACATGGTGATAAAGAGAGATATGTACCTCCCCATGAACGTCAAAAGCCAAAAGAGCAAAGGGCTGACACAGAAAATTTATGCACTAAAGATATGCTTGCACGCATTCTCAATAAAGTGGAAGGGTCGGACAAAATGCTCAAAGAAATGAAATTAGACGTCTCAACTATAAAACAAATGGACAATTCTCACTCGGTGTCCATTAAATAGCTGGAAACGCAAACGGGTCAAATCTCATCTCACTTAAACCCGAGCCAAAAAGGGGGTCAATCACATGATACATTGGTTAACCCAAACAATAAACCTTGAAAGTGTATCCTCATCGTGCCACGATGTTAAATAAGGAGCTTCTTGGGAGATACCCAAGTTTTTAAGCTTTTAATATTTTTGTTTGAATAACGGGTGTTGAATGTGCTGGTTGAAAATTCGAAATTTTGAGAAAATGAGCAATTAGGCGAGCCCAAGCATCAATCGGTGACTCTCCTAACAGGTTGGCAAGCCCAATCTGGATCGCCCTTTGACTAACAAATGGCTGGAGGTTCTTTAACCTTCGGCAGAAAAACTAGACATTTGGCACATCGCCAGATGGTCGGCGACATAAGTGACCATCACCGACTAGTGCGCGAACTGAAGGTTCATTAAGAGCTGAACCGTTTTAGATTCAAAAACATCCATCATTTATATTTTCCAACCTTTGCACTCTCACAACCGTATTATATATTTTCGTACTTGCTTTTCTTGCATGTTTATGTGGGATTAATTGCTCGGGGGAGATTATGCGCATTGTTGCTTCGCACATTCAATTTTCTGCTATTGAGGTTGGTTATCCGTACCTCGCCTTTAAATATTTGTGTAGTCGCATGCATGATCGTTGTCCTGTCAATTTGGTTGCATATTATTGGTAGTTTGATTGGTTATGATAGCATGTGCCCTTGTCATACTTTGTTTAGTATTTTGGCCTTTAATTGTCGAATCTCATGTGTGTGCATGATTATAATTATGGGTTGTGTTGTTAATTTGTTGGGTTTACTGTGGGTAAAGTCTAAGTAACCCCAATTGCACTGATTGATTGATTTTTTGCCCACTTATAGAGCGGGTGACTTCACTCTAAAGGGAAAAGATATTGGTTTGTCAATTTTGGATAAATTGGGGGAAGTATGAGTACTCGGACGTCATTAACGATGTGGGTCTAGGTCTAATTGCATAAAACAGGTGTTTAATTTTATTCTCGTGCGTTGCGGGTTAGAAATTGAAGGTCGTGGTCAAAATGTGACATGATGGATTGTTCAGTGAGCTGGGTCGAGCTCACCAAATAGTTTGGTGGTTCGTCCAACGACCCCTGGATCACCCTTTTTATCCGTCAAAATTATTGAAATGATTATGTAAGATTCAGAAATATGCCTGAGCTCATCGAGTTCACTCAGCGACTCGGCAAATATCCTTTAGATTTCCCTTTTACTCCCTAATTTTTTAAGAATTATTATGTAACCTTTGGTGAGCTGCTTTTAGTTCACCGAATGGTATCAGTGAAGAATTTTTAGTCTGGAACATTGGGCGTGCCAGACTTGGCTCGCCAAATGGGTTTGACATCTCGGCGAGTTTTCCTACACTTCTTAAAAGTTTGATCACTTTTTTAACTGTTCCTAACGTATTGATTTATTTGATGTTGTGTTGTAGGTATGGCTAGACCAAAGGTACCTAGGAGAAATCAACTTCCCCAAAAGCGTGCAAGGGGTAATGTTATTGATGAGGGTGTTCCACCCTTCTAGACTACACAGGCCAAACTTCCTCCAAATAGGGGAAAAGGCAAGGGAAATGGGCCCGTGGTGCCAACGTCAGCAGAGGAGATCTTTGATAGTATGGGCATATATGCCACCATCTCACTACTTTAGAAAGTGAGGGTAACTGGGGTGATAGATCTCCAACCTATGTGTCTGAATCAGAGGTCGATCAGACTCTCTAAATTAAGAGAGCGGAGCTACGCTCTAAATCTTTGCATTATCCAACTAGGATCCCAGTACTCCTCCTCCACCTCCAGCTCAGATTGTCAAGTAGGAACCTCTGGTACTACCAGTTCAGGCACCCCCACCCCGATCGTTCAATAGACTGAAGGCTAAGGATTTGAGGACCGTTCTAGATGAAAAGAGATTGTCTACTAACATAGTAGTAGACCTGTACCCGGAGATGTGGAACACTATCAAGTTTCACAAGTTAGAGATATTCACAAAGGCTCGAGGCTCCTATATTCCTACTTTGGTTAGTGAGTTTTATGCGGAGTATGGCAAGCTAGTGCCTAAGGGAAAGAAGAAGGCCAGCTCATTCAAGCTGGTGGACAATGTGGTAGTACGGGGTAAGAAGGTAAAATGTAGTAGCACCGACATCAATAAGGTTCTTGGTTATCCGATGAATGTGATCCACTTCTTTGTGGATCATTTACAGAAAAAGACCCTCGACAACTTGAAGGGTTGGTTGGTGTTGTTGATCTCAGACATTGCATCTCTATGGATTGAGGTGGGTGTTCCAATTTAGAAGAAGGGTCTGAACGTGACTGCCAGATATTAGTTCAGGTTCATCAGCAGCACATTGATGCCATCACAGAACAAGTCGATACTCTGGCATCTGAAGGATGCTTTATTGGATTGTATCATGGACCGTCAGAGACTTAATATCGGTCTAATCATTAAGCAGTATATGGCTTTGAGGGCCAAGCAGATCCAAACCTCTCTTTTATTTCCATTCCTAATTATGGAGTTATGCAGGCGTACCCGAGTGCCTTTGAATGAGAAGACGGATGTAGAGGTGACTCCCACTTCTTTTGCTGACATCCGGAGGATATGGAACGAGTACACTAGAAATGAGGCCGAGCGAAGGAGAGCTGAACTGGTGGATACTTCCCCGGTAGTTGATGTGGAGATGTTACCAATAGAGGCAATTCTTCCTACTCAGGCAAGTGAGCCTACAGGTACCCCTTCTGGTTCTTCTACTGCTCCTCCTCCTCCTTCTATTGTTGTTGTTTTTTCCCGACCCCCGATTACCCAAGCTATATTATATAAAATGGGCCACCTAGCCTAATATGTTGATGTTTGTGCCTCCCAGGTAAAGGTTGTTGTACCTAGGCTGATTTAGAGGGCGATTGTTATTGCCTTAGCCCCTATAAGGGCTAAGTTGAGAGAGCGGAGAGAGATGATCGATGCGCATGGATTGGCATTGGATGCCCTCACTGTGAGATATGAGGCTTGAGAGAAAGGAATGGGTGTGTCTAAGTATGTGACGGCCTTGAAGGCCATTATTTTTAGGCTGAGGTGCAATGTGTATGAGCTTAAATCCACCAATATCTCGATGTTATTACGCATTGTGGATCTTCCAGAGGTTCAGAGTACAGATTTCCCAGCCAGTTCTGAGATCCCTCCGACAACTATGATCGAAGATGTTAATAGAGATGTTGCGTATACTGAGTAAGAGGCTGAGACCGTTGAGAAGGAGCTAGGTGTTTGAGATGCAAAAGTATATGATGAGTTAGAGGACCTAGAGAGGGCTATGGTACAAATAGTTGTAGAGGCATCTCTAAGGGACACGTCTACGGTGGGCTCTAGTAGAGCAAAGGATGGTGTAGATCTGGGCACTGATCCCCAGACTGAGGGAGTCACCGACATGCAGAGTTCACCTCAGGCTTAGCCTGACTGGGGGATTTTGACACTTTCTCAATTTTCTATCTAGACATTTTTTTTATTTCTTTGCATTTGAGGACAATTGCTAGTTTAGTTTGGAGGGGTGAGGTATTTTCGTACCTACCTCTTTTGGCAGCTTTATAGATATTATTGTTGTTTTTGTGTTTGTGTGAATGTTGGATTTTGTTGGTATATATTAGTTTTTGATCCATTGAGTTTTATGTTAATGTTGGCTTTGAACCGAATAAAATATTGCCACCTCTTGATGTTTGTGAATGTTGTTGTGTCGGTTATGATCAATACAGATGACTTGAATAGTGCTCTCGATTGAACGATATGTGTGTGCGGCTCCAATGAGGCAAATTGAGTTGCATAAGTCATATGTGAACTCTTAGCATCTCATTGTGACTATCCGCTTGTTCAGTTAACCTCTTGTGATGATCGTTGTATGTAAGCTGAAAATTGTAGAGTCTTGTTTGATGATGAGGTTTGAATGCCATGTGTGGTGAGATTTCCTTGAAATATGTGCTTGGTAATACCTAGAACTTGCCCCGTAGTCAAATCGACTAATGTAAGTGAATGATAGAGATGATCTTAGGCTCAATTTGTGAAGTGTGAACCAAATCGTTATTATACACCTTTGTGACCACCTTGTGAGAGTGACTTGGCACAATTTGAACCTACCCTTTTATTTGGAAGAAACTTGAGCACACATTTGACATGTTTCCTTCACATCTAAAATCTTCATGAAGTATTGGTCCGTTTGAATAGCCAACTTAGGCCAAAAGCCTAAGTTAGTGGTGTGGTGAAACAGGAAGAAAGTTAAGAAGCTTGAGAAATTTACTCTTGAAGGATCATGTTGAAAATGATGGAACCCCTCCATGTCAAAAAAAGAGAAAAGTGAAAGAAGAAGAAGATCGAAAAAGAAAAGAATTGTTGAAATAAAGTTTGTGAAATGGACAAAAAAAATGGGGTATCCAATAAATCATGCATAAAAGAACATAGGGTGGATTGAGAAAATCAAAAAGAGTAAAAGATAAGGAGAAAAAGTGAAATGCAAACAATGCTTCATAAAGGCAGAAGTCACTAAACCAAAATGATCATACCTTTACCCTCAACCTCATTACAAGCCTTAAAAGACCTTTGTGATTTTGAGTGAGGTGAAAGTCATGTTGGTTGGAAAATAAGGGTAAGCCTACGGGTAGAATCATCCATGTGTTTTGGGAGTGTTAGAGTTGTTTTTGATTCTTAAATTCTGAAAAATCGATGATCTTTGAGTGAGTATGGAATCATTCTTGTTGTGAGGGAATTCAAATGCTTTTGTTGAGCTTGAATTTGCATTTGAAGCAAGCATTGTGAGCTTGAGTTTTATTTGATGATGGCTAGTCACAGTTTAAATCTTGTAGTGCACAATTGATAGTTGCATGGGTAGTTTGAACCTCTCGTGTGCATTCATGTTGAGTATTGAGTAGCACTGTTTGTAGATATCCTTGTTAAACTGATTGATATCATGTTTTACTAGAGGACAAGCAAAAGTTTAAGTTGAGGATGTTGATGAGTCTAGGATTTGGACTCATTTTAGGGCTTAATATTCATAATTTTATTGTCCTCATTGCCTATCTTATACTCTAAACTGATGTTTAAGTGCTAATTTGCAGCTATGAAGGCAAAAGAGCAAGGCAAGGACACTACCGGGCAAAAAGGAGCGGAAAAGTTGAAGACAAGAAAAACTGGTGATCGCCAAGACCACTCGGTGACTCGCCGAGTGGTACTTCAGCTCGCCAAAAGTTACAGAGTACCAGCCCTGGAGAAAAGCCAACTCGGCGATGGAAATGGCATTTCGGCGAACTGTTGAATGGATCCTCAACAAGGACCCTGATCACCTAAAGTTATAGAAGTTGAATGGTGAAGAGGCAAGTCACGAAGTTGATGAAGAGAGACACTTGGGGTATCGTCGACCTAGTTAGCAATGCTCGACTAATTCTTCCGATTGGTCCAAAAGCTAAAAATTTGGAAGAGTATAAATGTAAATTTTTAAATAATGAAAGGGAGTTCCAAAATTTTGACCAAAAATTCTGAGTGTTTGAGAGTTCTAACTTTGAGTTTTTGATCCCAAACAGTGTTTCTAGATTATTTTTTTTTAGTATAATTTTAAGTTGGATTTCAATTTTAAGCTAATTTCAAGCATTGTGAAGACTCGAATTTTGTTGCCCAACTGATGGAGAACATAGTTGGTAATATTTTCCTGCTTTTTATAATACGTGGCTAAGGCCCCATTCATGGGGGTGTCATTATGTGATTAATTGTCTCAATTAGCTTATGGGTGTTAGTAATTGCTGATTTAATTGTTGTTTTGAAGTGGGTTCGATTGATAACTGAGTTTTGACTCATGAATTGTAGTTGCAAATGCAGTTTTTGCCTAGTAATTTATGCTTGCTTGAGAAAGAGGTTTTCGAATTAAAGTTATCAATTGATGATTGTAGTGATTGGATTGTTGTGGTCTTGTGGATTCAGCTTGAGAAAGTGAGTCTTAATTCGTACCTATCAATCTAGCTCGATAGAGTAGATTGATTGAGGTTTTGGCCTATTCATAAATGTTATGCTTGTCAAGGTTCAAGAGAACTCGCTTGAGTCGTAATAGTTGATCGAGTAATGGTTGTTACATCTAAAGCCTAACCTACCCACTAAGATTCAACGGGTTTCAGTAAATAGTAATCACCCATATAGCGAAATTGACAATTAACTGATCACATCCCTAAGGATCCCTCTCTACTTGATTACTCCCTTGTTTTCGTAGTTGTTAGTTGTCAAATCCAATACCCCATTTGACACTAGTTGTCAGCCCCTTCAATTTACTTTAATTGTTTCGATAAATTCTAATCCTACAATCGACTAGAACATGTCTTTCACTTCGTAATTAAATTCTCTACGGTATCACTCCCTGTGGGATCGACCCCAACTCTTCGTTAGGTTAACACTAGATTGTGATTGCCTACACTTAGAATTAGATGAATTTTAGTTGAGCGTTATCAGTATGTCAGGCTATCATAGTGTTGGACTAGTTCATCCTCACGCCCTACATCCACTTTTAAATTAGTAAAAGAGTAATCTAGGTTTCTTTCCCTAGAATTGAGTATTCTCTAGATGAGTGGTATCGTTGAGTTCTAAGTTCCGAGTTCTTGAGTCCTTGAGTCCTGAGTAATGAGTTTCCATATTGCTATTAAGACCCCTGAGTTAAGTCGTTCATGTCCATATTTCCGCGTGAACCCTATGAATTGAGTTATAAATTTTGAGAAAGTTTTTAAAGCCAATATTTTAGTTTTGAACTGAATTTTTGAGAAAGTAAAGATGAGTTTTGACAATGAGTTTTTAAAACATGATTAGTATGACAGTCTAGTATTCCATCAGTGTTTAAACAGTATGGTATCTAGATATACCATCAATGTTTATGCAGTATGATTTCCCGAGTCATCAATGATCATATCACAATATGATTCTGATATGTTTTTGAGAAAGAGTTTTCAATTATTAAATGAGTAAGAGTATAAGGGAACTAAGTATTCCCAAAGGTATTACCTTTTACTTTGATAAAAGAGACACTTTGATTTCTAAATGAGTTATGAGTTCAAAGATATTTCAAGAATAGATACCTCTTTTAAGAGGATAGTTTGACAAAATTATCTAAAACTAGAGGAAGAAAATGCTTTTAAACATTGAGCATAAAGTTAAATCACTTATTTTTTGAGTAGTATCGAGCACCAAATTAGGTTAGAGTCTTTTATGATTCGGAAGTCCCATAGAACTACGTAGCCAGTGTAGGATAGGATGCCATCGAATCTTCATGCGACTCTTCACTACCTCGGAGAAGGCCAATTAGATGGATCCATTTTCACAATATTATCCTATACTCCAACAGAGTATAGGATGGCTCTGGCAGCATGAGGCGAAATGTTATATCATTGCCAGGCTTATGGTAATGGTTGTCGGTCAGAGAAACTCCACACAAGTAAAGTATANACTAATGTCATTCAACCTACATCTTTTAATGATCCAGATACAGGTTCTTAGGATCCTCAACAAGAGTTCGTTGAGATCACTTTGTCTACTCACCATCTTTTGAGTAAAACCTCCTTGCTTTCGAAGGACCCCAGTTTTATGAGCTCTTAGTATTAGTAATATTTTGATTAATTGTGGGTCTTGTCCCAACACTCGTCTATATATTGTAGAGGCTTCATAGATAGACAGTTTTGGAGAGTCTTTCATTTTTCAGATGTTTTTTGTAAACTTATGATTTATTACTCAATATATTCAGCAAAGTTTTGAGAATTAGTAAGCTATTTTGAAATGTTTCTTTCAATTTAATGCTTACGTATGATTGAGTTAGCCTTCCTCTTGCAGTCAGCCATGATGAGGGTTCTCTTAGGGACCAACAATGGTTCTCGAGTGCCGGCCACTTCCAGGGTGTAGTCTCGGGTCGTGACAAACATGGTATCAGAGCATAGAGTTCAAGTGTCTTAGGGAGTTAATGAATTCATGTCAGTAGGATCTTCTTTATGGTTGTGAGGGCCTCACTTCTATAAATGAGGGATCATAGACATTTAAGAAAAATGTCTCTTCTTTCGTAATCTAAATTGTGCACTAGAACTATGTCATAAGGAACTTATTCCAACTCATGTGTTTCTAAAATCCATTCGACTTCCTCGCATACTCAAGGTAGTTGAAAAGAAAAGCCCAAATCCTTATCACTGAGTTACGGTAACCTAAAGTCTTCATAAAGTCATGAGATTATAGAGAGACTTATGAGAAGCCCATGAGTGAGCTTAAGTGTTCAGATTCAGAAGAATGCACTCTTATTCATATGAATCGTGCGTTAGAGCTACAATGAGGTGTACTCCTAGACTCTTTTTTCTAAACCTTATTCAGCTGAAAACTTTAAGAGGATGGCATGTTTCAAAATCCTTGGATAGTTTTTTTCATCTGAAGGATAGTATGAGTTGCGATGTTATAAGCATGTAGTGATAGAAGTCCACAGAGATAGAAGTATGCAGTTAGAAGTGTGGTAACCTTAGTAGTGGAGTTATTTAATGAGTAGAGTATGTAACTTGTAGCCATGTATCTAGTTAGTTATTACTGATGAGTTTTTTTTCCCCTTATGGGTAGAGTAAGAAGTAATGAGTTCGTGTAGATTTAATGATAAAAGGTAGAGTAACATTTATTAGTATGGATGAGTTAAGAGTATATACTTTAACCAGAAGGGAGTTTATGTCTATGTAACATTGTGTAAGTAAAGACCAAGTATCGGTGTTGGATAAAAGAGTAGAGTATCTACGAGGTGATATATCTAAGCAATACCTATTATTTTCTAAAGGAGAGCCCCATAGTATTTTGATGATTATAGAACTAATTAGGCAATGATGTATAGTGAATGAGTAAATAGTACTTAAGTCGTGAAATTGAATGTGATGATAATTCGTAAGTATGTAGACAAAGAGATAAAGATTGACCACTTGTCATGAGTTTTTAGTGGGCGAGTGTTTCTTAATTGTTATCTAGTAGTTGTAAGTTAGTATAGTAAGCAAGCAATCATATTGATATCTGGGTTTAGTAATAAACATTAAACTTGAATTTGAGATGAGCATCGTGATTAAAAGAATAGCAACATGAGGGTGATGATGTTAGTCTTGAGATCTGATCTGGTAAACTTGACATAGAGTAGGTGGGGAAATGAGATGTTAGCTGCAATGAATATGAGTGGTATAAGTGAGAGACCCTAACTTTTAAGATAATGGAAGTGAAGTATGGCTAAGTCATAAGAGTAACAAGAGAATTAAGAGGTGTACCGAGATTGTATGTAATCAGACGAGGTTCCAATTAAGTTTATGATTTTTCATGTGTGTCTAAATAGTATATTTGACTTGTCAATGTGGAATAGGTTGATGTAAGCATTATTTTCCCCCCATAAGAGTTAAATGAAGCGGCCTTATACGCCAATGAGAAGAGGTTAATAGAAACACTTAGAAAGAGGTCTTAGAAGAAGTCTAGTACCTGCTTATGTAGAATTCAGTAAACATGAGATAAGTCTTTCCTGAGTATTAGAGTAAAGGGAATGTTAACCAGTGTGGAGATGATGGAATAGATCCATAGCTTTCAAGTGTTAGCTTTAAACCTAAGGGGGAGATGATACGATGAGAAACCAAGTCAAGTGTTGAGGATTAGATAGTGAAGTCTTCTGAAAGAGTTTTAGAGGTATATCAATCCATTCATAATCTTGTGTATTCCTCAAGTTCAGTTATTACAATATCTTGTTGATAGTTATAATATAAAAATTGTGTCTATGACCTATGCTCATACACTTCAGAGAGATTCACATCTATGCTCAGTTTCCATAATGAGGGGTAAGGACTTTAGCCCATTGATCTCAATCTTACTTCTTAAAGTTATGGATATCAGCCTCATGATATGAATCTAATCATATAAGCATTCATGTCTCATAGTATGTTCAGTCTCGCAAATACATGATTTACTCTCAATGGCTAGCAACATAATGTTATGTCATGCATATTCTTATATTAGATATCTCGAATGAATTGTGCTTATGATTTTCTCCCTAAAGTTCTCTTAGTGATCCTTTTTAGTTTTTAGAGTGGTGTGGTTGATAGTAGTTGTGTGATGATAGAGAACAGGATTGCTATTTTTCATATTGTGATAGTGATGGTGTGTTTATTCCATCTAAGGTTATAAATTTAGAGGAAGAAGAAGACAAAGTTTTACGATAAGTAATAAGTCAGTTTCTGGTAGTAATAGATGAAAAGTTTAGTTGGTAAAAGTGGTGAGAGGATGAGGAATTCTTATAAGGGTTGGTTAATAGGAGTCCATGGAGTGGTCATAGCACTAGGCTTGAATAATGTGTTGTTAACATGTGGATAACTGCATGATGTATTAGGTGTTTCATGATATGGGCCAATGGTTGGTTCAAGACCACTATAAGGAGAAGTATTTTTGGGATAAGATTCCCTATAGAGGTATAGAACCTAAATCTTGTGGTTTGGATAAATATAAACATCTCATCTTTAGCATCTTGTGATTTAGAGATTAGGCATGAACATAGTAAAAGCAGACAGTTTAACTTAGACCTTGGTAAGATTAGTCATGAATCCTTGTAAAAGTTATGAGTTGCAACTAATGAGGTGTGGTATTCATAAAGAAGGGCATGGTTTAGAGGTATTGCTAGGTTTCAAAGCTAGCAGTTGTATTGTTTAAGGCATAATAGTCTTATTCTTACTTCATGGCCAGATTCCTTTGATTCATGTAAGAAACTTCGGATGGAGAGTGCCTGTTCAAAACAACATCATTCTTAACTTATATGATATAAGCAGTTCCAGACTCTTAGTATGAATCGCTTTGCCTATGTTAGTAGGTAAGTTCAGAAGTCAGAAAGTTAGTAAGAGTGACTGCTTTCCTTTCCATTCTCGGTCTAGTGATATACCGTGAGTTTACGGTATTTTTAATACATTTCACTTAAGAGTTGTGTGTGTGTGTCTAGAGCCATTTTGTATTGGTACTACTGTGTTTTCATCTTGTTTGCAATAAATAAGTTCGGACGTGGAAGTTGAGAAACAACTGAAGAATGTTGCAAAAAAGGGCATCTACGGACGTAACCTACGAACACTAGGTCCAGTCACGGTCCGCAAGTGGTAGGCATAGATGGACAGGCATGGATTGAAGAAAAATCAGGGAATTCTTGACCAAGTGTNTTTGTATTGGTACTAATGTGTTTTCATCTTGTTTGCATGAAATAAGTTCGGACGTGGAAGTTGAGAGACACAACTGAAGAATGTTGCAAAAAAGGGCATCTACGGACGTAACCTACGAACACTAGGTCCAATCACGGTCCGCAAGTGGTAGGCGTAGATGGACAGGCATGGCTTGAAGAAAAATCAGGGAATTCTTGACCAAGTGTGGAACCACGGTTACAAACGACGGACCGTAGGTCAACCTACGGGCCGTTTTGCAGGTTTGTCAAATGATTCAGATAAGGGGGTTCCAGTACCTGATTTCAAAAGTTTAAGTATGGAGCTATGGAGGAGGATCCACAGACCTTGGATCGAGTCACGGTCCGTCCTGCTGATCCGTCAATCGTTACTAAGAGTTGAAGATTTTGAGCTTTAGAAGAATGCCTAAGTCCCAAACCACGGAAGGGACCTACGGACCGTAGGTCAGTGTCGTAGACCGAAACCGCGTCCAGAAACTTTATTTCCTAATTTCATTTCCTTTTTGTTTAGGACTATGTTTTCTATAAATAGGGGATGCAAATCTCATTTTTGGGGGTTAGCCACTATTGTTTAACTCTAGTTCTTGGTGTGTTCTTGGGAATTGACTTGCAAACATTATCAATTTGATTTCCAAATTTTGGTTTATAAATATTCTTGCTTTGAATTTCAATTAGAGATTATGGGTTTCTTCTATTCATTACGTAAGTTCATGAATTCTTCTTCTTACAATATGAATTGTGTTCTTGCTAGTATGGGTAACTAAATCCACAACCTGGTTTGTGGGAACCATGAGCGATTTACAAATTATGAATAGTAACTAAGTAATTCTTGAATAGTGTTGTTGCATGCATTGATAAATCTTTCATTGAGAAGTCTTGTTAACGGTTGCAAATGTTAGAACTCGTCTTGTTGCTACTTGCCGGACCAAGGAGGTAGTNGTAGGTCGACCTACGAGCCGTTCTGCAGATCCGTCAAATGATTCAGAGAAGGGGGTTCCAGTACATAATTACAAAAGTTTAAGTATGGAGCTACGGAGGAGGATCCACGGACCTTGGATCGAGTCACGGACCGTCCTGCTGATCCGTCAATCGTTACTAAGAGTTGAAGATTTTGAGCTTTAGAAAAATGCCTAAGTCCCAAACCACGGAAGGGACCTACAGACCGTAGGTCAGTCCACGATCCGTAGGTCAGTGTCGTAGATCGAAACCGCGTCCAGAAACTTTATTTTCTTATTTCATTTCCTTTTTGTTTAGGACTATGTTGTCTTTAAATAGGGGATGTAAATCTCATTTTTGGGGGTTAGCCACTATTGTTTAACTCTAGTTCTTGGTGTGTTCTTGGGAATTGACTTGCAAACATTATCAATTTGATTTCCTAATTTTGGTTTATAAATATTCTTGCTTTGAATTTCAATTAGAGATTATGGGTTTTTTTTATTCATTACATACGTTCATGAATTCTTCTTCTAACAATATGAATTGTGTTCTTGCTAGTATGGGTAACTAAATCCACAACCTGGTTTGTAGGAACCATGAGCAATTAACAAAGTATGAATAGTCACTAAGTAATTCTTGAATAGTGTTGTTGCATGCATTGATAAATCTTTCGTTTAGAAGTCTTGTTAACAGTTGCAATTGTTAGAACTCGTCTTGTTGCTACTTGCAAGACCAAGGAGGTAGTTAATAAGAAAAGAATTATCAACATATATTTAGTGTGATACTATCTAATAGTCTAATGTCAATTGGTGCAAGGGTGAAAACTAAGCCATACATTGATGTGATGTATCCTATAAGGTAAAGGTAATGGTTAGTAAATTATACACACGTAGTCGGACTAAGGAGCGGGGTAAAATTCTCTATTTGCCGGACCAAGGATTTAGGGATACATAACTTATCGCTTTGCATGTAATACACTAGGAAATGATTGTTATTACTAGGATTACCGCGTTATGAGCTTATGGGGAACACATACACCCTAGTTACTTTCTCTCATTGATAACAACTAAAGTTCGAATCTTGCTCACTTGCTCTCTAAACAACAATTAGTTATTTGTTACACAAACCCCCTACCCTTTACTGACTTGTCTCGGAAATACGTTGACTAAACAAATATAATTGTAAGTTAAAGTTAAGTCTAAACCATATTCCTCGTGAGAGCGACCCCAACCTACAAGTTGGGTTCTTTACTTGATAAAGATCGGTTATACTTCTTTAGGGAGGTGTAATTTGAGCGTATCAAATTTTGGCGCCGCTGCCGGGGAATAAGGCTTTTAGATTAAGTTTAACTACATTATTGAACTTTAGTCAATTATTTCCTAATTTTACTTTTTTCTTTTGTTTTTTTATCTCAGGTTCCTACTCTAGTGTATGCCAAGTACATAGAGTCGAGGCGAACCACTGACCCATTACAATCCAAAATTCAACACAACTTTGTGAAGGATGAATAATCAAGGGGTCCCAGTCAATCCTATCGGAGAAAATCTAGGTGATGGAGCTGAGTTGCAGCCTCCTAGGGTTGATAATGAGAATGTTCAGGTTTAGGGTGAAAATCTTCTTGGAGATGCATTGAGGGTGCAGAATCCACTACCAGAACCAAGGTTGCGTGATAATTATAGGGTCAACTTCAATACCGTCAAATCCGAAGGGCCTATTGTTCTACCTCCGGGGCATACATTCGTGGTTACTAGCAGTCTTATGCAGATGCTTACAGCGAGGGGTTTGTTCTCTGGTTTGGCATCGGAAGATCCACACGGGCATATGGCCAAGTTGAGGAGTGTTTGCAAGAGTTCCGTAGGTCGACCAGAATTGGACATGGATGTCATTGTGTTGAGATTATTCCCTCTATCATTGATCGGCGATGCTGCTGTATGGTTTACTGAGCTCCCATATAACTCGATTCACACATGGGATCAATTTTATAAGGTGTTCATGGGAAAGTATTTCCCAGTGTCAAAGAAGTTGAACCACAAAGACAAACTCAACAACTTCGTGGCACTACCTGGAGAGTCTGTGAGTAGTTCATGGGATAGGTTCACTATATTCATAAGAGGTGTTCTGAATCACCGCATTGATGATAAGTCGCTGAAGGAATACCTCTATATAGGTCGGGATACACAATACTAAGATTGTGCTTGATACTATCGTTATAGGTTCATATGGTGAGTGCACTTTTGAGCAGATCACTGAGAAATTGGAGAAAATCTCTCGGAATGACAAAGCTTGGAGCACTAGAAAGTCAGACAATGGGAGAAGCACATTTGTAGTTCAAGCTACACCTCACCAACCTGCCGATGACATTCGTGAGGAGATGGCTCAGATGAGGACCGAACTGGGGTTGGTATTGAAGTATGTGTGCGGAGGTGCCAAAAAGGTAAATTCTTTGAATTATTTAACTAGGAACCCACCACTGGTTGAGGAATGCTACTATGAAGAGGATAGTTATGCGGTTAATGATCAGACGAGGGGTTTTCGGGACAACACCCAAAGCTCCAATTTGGATAATTGGTGACAAGGTCGAAACTATGGTAACTACAATTGAGAGGGTCAATATGTCCGAGATGGGAACTACAATCGCGACAAAAAATACAACCGGAACAAATATGGCAACAGAAATGATAGAGTTAGTCCATATGTCCCTCTACAGAATCGGGAATCTGGCAATAGGGAACTTGGGGTAGTATGTCATGGATTGAGGATATGATGCAAAAGATAATGAAGAGGTTTGATTTGACTGATGAGAATGTGAAGGAGATGGGAAACCACTTCTCTCGAATCGATCAAAAAGTTGATGCCCATGTAGGGTCGATCAAGCAACTTGAGAAGCAGATGAATCAGTTGTCCACTACAGTCAATCCACGTTAGCCTGGCACACTTCCAAGCAACACCATCCAAAATCCAAAAAATTATGGGCATTGTATGGCAGTCACTACTAGAGATGGTAAGCAAACCATTAATCCACCTATGACGATTAAGGTTGAAATTAAGGTAGGTAAAGATGTTGATGAGAATGAGGTTACTGAAGAGTCTGAGAATACTACAGAGAAGGAAGAAGAGATAACCAAAAAGGTTGTCCTCATGCCTAGACCTTCACCTTCATTCACAGAGGTTAATCAAGAAGAAGGAAGAAGGGAAATACCGCAGGTTTATCGCTATGGTGAAACAGCTTCCCATCAATGTTCCGTTGATAGAAGCTTTGGAGCAAATGTCTGGTCATGCAAAGTTTATGAAATATTTGGTGACGAAGAAAAGGGCCGTAAGTTTTAAAGATGATGATAAGTTGCAACATTGTAGTGCTATTGCTACAAGGTCCCTTGTGCAGAAGAATAAGGATCCTGGTGCCTTCACTATTTCTTGTACCATGGGGTTGCTGTATTTTACGAAGGCGTTGTGTGATTTGGGTGCTAGTATTAATCTGATGCCATTGTCTATTTACAAAAAGTTAGGTTTAGGGGATCCAAAACCGACTGCGATGCGATTGCTCATGGCCGATAGAATTGTGAAGAGGCCCATTGGTGTGCTCCAAGACGTCCTAGTGAAAGTGGAGTCTTTTATCTTTCCGGCGAATTTTGTGATACTTGACTGTGAGGTTGATTTTGAGGTTCCCATTATCCTTGGGAGACCATTCCTTGCCACTGGGTGCACCTTAGTTGATATGAAGAAAGGGCAGATAAAGTTCCAATTGAATAATGAAGAGGTCACTTTCAACATCTGTAGATCCATGTAGCAGAGTAGTGAGCTCAAGTCGGTATCAATGGTGAATCATATTGTAGAGAGTGGTTCTGAGGTGTCTATTGAAGACAGGTTGGGTGTTGATGCACTAGCAGCGGTAATGATGAATTTTGAGGGTGATGGTATTAAAAACTATGATGAATTGGTCGCCGCACTTGATAGGTTTGAATTCCATTCAAAACCAAAGAGACTGGAGTCAGACTTGAAGAATCACGACTCTCCACCCGCAAGACCGTTTGTTGAAGAGGCTCCAAAATTAGAGCTTAAGACTCTACCATCACATTTGAGGTATGTATTCTTGGGGAGAGATGGTACTTTACCGGTCATCTTTGCGTCAGATATGAATGTGACAGAAGTTGAGGCATTGGTTTCGGTGTTGAAGAGGTTTAAGCGGGCTATTGGGTGGACTATTGCAGACATTATTGGGATCCCTCCTGGCATTTGTTCTCATAAATTCCAAATCATGACGGATCACAAGCCTAGTATCGAGCATCAGAGAAGACTAAATCCACTTATGCAAGAGGTAGTGAAAACAAAAATCATCAAGTGGTTGGATTCTGGAGTTGTTTACCCCATTGCAGATAGTAGTTGGGTTTATCGTGTTCAGTGTGTGCCCAAGAAAGGTGGGATGACTATGGTTCCCAATGTGAAAAATGAGCTTGTTCCAATGCGTCCCATGACTGAATGGAGAGTCTGCATGGACTACTGGAAATTAAATGCTTGGACATAAAAGGACCACCTCCCTATGTCGTTCATGGATCAGATGTTGGACCGACTTTCTGGTAAGGGTTGGTATTGTTTTCTTGATGCTTATTCAGGCTACAATCAGATTTCCATAGATCCGGAAGACCAAGAGAAGACCACCTTCACTTTCCCTTATGGGACATATGCCTTCAAACGGATGCCATTTGGGTTGTGTAATTCTCTAGCGACCTTCCAGAGTTGTATGATGTCAATATTTTCTAATATGGTAGAGGACACTATTGAGGTAGTTATGGATGATTTCTTTGTGGTAGGTGACTCTTTTGATAGTTGTTTAGACCATCTGGCCGAAGTACTTAAACAGTGTGAAGAGTGCAATCTTGTGGTCAATTGGGAAAAGTGCCACTTTATGGTAAAAGAGGGGATAGTTTTGGTTCATCGGATTTCTGAAAAGGGTATTGATGTTGATAGAGCGAATGTAGAGGTAATAGAAAAGATTCCACCACTTATCTATTTTAAAGGTGTTAGACGTTTTCTTGGGCATGCAGGTTTCTATAGGAGGTTTATCAAGGATTTCTCCAAGATTGCACACCCATTGGGCAAATTGCTCGAAAAGAAGTATAAGTTTGATTTTGATGATGCCTGTCTGAGAGCATTTGGATAGTTGAAGGAAAGGCTAGTGTCTGCACCTATCATTATTTCATCGGATTGGGGGCAACCGTTTGAAGTAATGTGTGATGCGAGTGGAATGGCACTTGGTGTGGTATTGGGACAGAGCTGAGAGANGTGAGGTTGATTTTGAGGTTCCCATTATCCTTGGGAGACCATTCCTTGCCACTGGATGCACGTTAGTCGATATGGAGAAAGGGCAGATGAAGTTCCATTGAATAATGACGAGGTCACTTTGAACATCTGTAGATCCATGTAGCAGAGTAGTGAGCTCAAGTCGGTATCAGTGGTGAATCATATCATAGAGAGTGGTTCTGAGGTGTCTATTGAAGACAGGTTGGGTGTTGATGCACTAGCAGCGGTAATGATGAATTTTGAGGGTGATGGTATTAAAAACTATGATGAATTGGTCACCGCACTTGATAGGTTTGAATTCCATTCAAAACCAAAGAGATTGGAGTTATACATGAAGAATCATGACTCTCCACCCGCAAGACCGTCTGTTGAAGAGGCTTCGAAATTAGAGCTTAAGGCTCTACCATCACATTTGAGGTATGTATTCTTGGGGAGAGATGGTACTTTACCGATCATCTTTGCGTCAGATATGAATGTGACACAAGTTGAGGCATTGGTTTCCGTGTTGAAGAGGTTTAAGTGGGCTATTGGGTGGACTATTGCTGACATTATTGGGATCCCTCCTGGCATTTATTCTCATAAAATCCAAATCATGCCAGATCACATGCCTAGTATTGAGCACCAGAGAAGACTAAATCCACTTATGCAAGAGGTAGTGAAAAAGGAAATCATCAAGTGGCTGGATGCTGGAGTTGTTTACCTCATTGCAGATAGTAGTTGGGTTTATCGTGTTCAGTGTATGCCTAAGAAAGGTGGGATGACTATGGTTCCCAATGTGAAAAATGAGCTTGTTCCAATGCGTCCCGTGACTGGATGGAGAGTCTGCATGGACTACCAGAAATTAAATGCTTGGACAGAAAAGGACCACTTCCCTATGCCGTTCATGGATCAGATGTTGGACCGACTTTTTGGTAAGGGTTGGTATTGTTTTGTTGATGGTTATTCAGGCTACAATCAGATTTCCATATATCCGGAAGACCAAGAGAAGACCACCCTCACTTGCCCTTATAGGACTTTTGTCTTTCAAATGGATGCCATTTGGGTTGTGTAATGCTCTAGCGACCTTCCAGAGTTGTATGACGTCAATATTTTCTGATATGGTGGAGGACACTATTGAGGTAGTTATGGATGATTTCTTTGTGGTAGGTGACTCTTTTGATCGTTGTTTAGACCATCTGGCCGAAGTACTTAAACAGTGTGAAGAGTGCAATCTTGTGCTCAATTGGGAAAAGTGTTACTTCATGGTGAAAGAGGGGATAGTTCTGGGTCATTGGATTTCTGGAAAGGGTATTGAGGTTGATAGAGCGAAAGTAGACGTAATAGAAAAGATTCCACTATCTATCTATCTTAAAGGTGTTAGACATTTTCTTGGGCATGCAGGTTTCTATAGGAGGTTTATCAAGGATTTCTCCAAGATTGCACACCCATTGTGCAAATTGCTCGAAAAGAAGTATAAGTTTGATTATGATGATGCTTGTCTGAGAGCATTTGGATAGTTGAAGGAAAGGTTGGTGTCTGCACCTATCGTTATTTCATCGGATTTGGGGCAACCGTTTGAAGTAATGTGTGATGCCAGTGGAATGGCACTTGGTGTGGTATTGGGACAGAGGTGAGAGAAGATTCTTCATCCTATTTACTATGCCAGCAAAGCTCTAAATGTGGCTCAAAAGAACTATACAGTGACTGAACAGGAACTTCTTGCGGTGGTTTTCGCATTCGAGAAATTTCGATCCTACTTGTGCTTGGTACTAAGGTCATAGTGCATACTGACCATTCTGCATTGAGGTATTTGATGGCTAAGAATGATTCAAAACCAAGGTTGGTTAGATGGGTGTTGTTACTACAAGAGTTTGACTTTGAGGTAAAAGATAGAAAGGGGACAGAAAATCAGGTTGTCGATCACTTGTCCAGACTGGAAGAAGAAGCTATGCTCAAGCTAGGAGATACAGTTGAAATTAATGATGTTTTTCTGGATGAACATGTATTGGCTGCTTCTCATGATCTGATTACTTGGTTCGCAGACTTTGGTAACTACTTGGCAAGTGATCTAGTGCCATCGAATTTGTTATTTCACCAAAGGAAAAGGTTTATGCATGATGTGAAGAAGATCTTTTGGGATGAGCCTTATTTGTACCGTAGTTGTGCTGATGGGATTATACGTCGTTGTGTGTCCGAGGTCGAGATATTGAGTATACTAGAGGTGTGTCACTCATTGCATGTTGGTGGGCATCATAGTGGTATTCGGACTGCACATAAGATTTTGCAGTGTGGGTATTACTGGCCTACCATCCACCAAGATTCTCATGATTTTGCCAAGTCTTGTGACCGTTCCCAAAGAGAAGGAGGAATTTCAAAGAGGCAAGATCTTCCTATGAATCTGATATTGGTGATAGAGTTGTTTGATGTATGGGGCATTGATTTTATGGGTCCATTTGTAAGTTCACATGGGATAAAGTATATTCTTGTTGCGGTTGATTATGTGTCGAAGTGGATGGAGGCAATTGCGCTTTCCAACAATGTAGGTAAAAGTGTCACCGCATTCCTGAAAAAGAATATCTTCTCTAGATTTGGTACACCCAGGGCGATTATCAGCAATGGAGGTTCCCACTTCTGTAATAAGTTGTTCAAATCGCTACTTGAGAAATATGGCATCTGCCACAATGTAGCCACTCCTTATCATCCGCAGTCTAGTGGGCAAGTTGAAGTGTTCAACAGAGAGATCAAGCAGATTCTGGCTAAGATTGTAAATGGGAATAAAACTGATTGGTCAAAGAAGTTTGATGATGATAAATGGGCTTATCGCACAGCATTAAAGACTCCCATAGGCATGTCCCCCTACCAACTTGTTTATGGGAAGTCTTGCTATTTGTCGGTAGAGCTAGAGCATAAGGCTATGTGGGCGTTAAAGAAGGTGAATTTGGATTAGGGCACCGCATCGAATCAGAGAGTAAGTGACATGAATGCGCTTGATGAGTTTCTCTTAAGAGCTTATCATAGTTCAGCCTTGTAATAAGAGAAGATGAACAAGTATCATGACCAAAATATCGAAAAGCGTGAATTTGTTGTGGGTGATCTGGTGCTTCTATTCAACTCTAGGTTGCACTTGTTTCCTGGCAAGCTCAATTCCAAGTGGACCGGGCCATTCATAGTCACTCGAGTGTTCCCACATGGAGCAGTTGAGCTCAAGAACAATGAGGGAACAAGGTTCAAGGTGAACGGGCAAAGGATCAAGGTCTATATGGGCAAAGAGGAGAATGTGCAAGAGGTGGTTGAGGCCTAGTATCTTGATGAAGTCTGAGTAATCAAGAAGCTTGCGACGTGGCGCGAAGTTAAATAAAGAGTTGCTTGAGAGGCAACCCAAGATGTACAGTCTAGCCAACTATAGGTTTTTCTTTTCAATTTAGGAGCTTTCTTTGTTTATTTGATTTTCTGCAATTCTTTAGATTGCATTTTTATTTTTGTTTTAGTGTTGGCTAGATATAGAATAGGGTCCATGTCTAAAAAGTGTCCAGAAAATGTAAAAAGAAAGGCCTAACGGTTACTACATATGCAGGGATGCAAACCAAAATCTGTAGAAAAAAGTCTTGCAGAGGTCTACAAACCCCATCAACGGTCCGTGGGTCCATCCACAGACGGTGAATGGTGTTCGTAGACCCACAGGTAAGTTCTCAAAATTTTCCAAGTACTGAGTGACCTATGGAACTAACCCACGGCCCGTAGGTCGACCCACTGCCCGTAGACGGGGTTTCGTGGGTCCAAAGTTAGGGTTTGGTCGACCTGACCTGGACCCTTTTCTAATAAAACTCTTCATTTTTGAATTCTTCCCCACTTCCCATATTCCCTCTTAACCGTTTCTAACCCCTCAAAATCCCATAACTCCCTCATTATATCCCAAAATCACTCCCATCCCCCATACATATCATCAATCCTACCATATTTACATTCCTCTCTCTCCCAAAATCTTATCACTCCCATTTTTCATTCCCAAGAAGAATCCAAGGTCTGGGTTCGGTGTCAGAAAGGTCTAAAGAGTTTTAGCATCACACAATCACCCACTTCCATTACTTGTAAGGTAAATAATTTCAACTTAATTCTGAATTTCGGTATTCATTGTTCATGTGGGCACTACTGAGGGTGACCCAAGTGTTGATCCAGCAGGCTCTAAGAAACCGGACCTACCCGTTTGTTGATAGGTCTTCAGTGCTATGCGCCACAGGTTTGCTCCACCTGATCCTTTATTTTTTACTTCTTGTTCATTGGGGACAATCACACTATATTTTGTTAGGGGTGGGGTAAATGGATTGTGAGTGATAGGGTGAAGTTTGAGTAACCCAACTCATAATCCTTTTTTGGGGTTTTCTTGCCTGTGTTCTTTTCCCCCAAGCGACTGTTTTAATTTATGTTGAAATGGCATGTATTAGAATTGTAGGTGAAGAAGCAAGAGAAAGAATGAAGCATGATGGCATAATCAAGAATAAAAAATTATACCCGTCCAAAATTTGTGATATGTGCCAAAATTTGTAGGCTAGAATGAGTTGAATATGTTGTCTCTGAGTATGACATGATACAGAACCAATTTTATCTCATGACGTAAGCTAAAACTTGAACTGGGTAATCTGATAATTTGATAATGAAACGAGGTACCAAGAGTGTGTGAGGATAGTTGAATGTTCAGACAGTTATGTGCCAATCTAGAGCTTTCCCCGTTGTTCCTGCTAGGATAATCTAGGCTAGAAGTTGGGAAGTGATCATAGGACATTGTTCAAATTAGTCCACTTAAGACTAAAATGATCTAACCAAATGGTAGCATTATTCCCTTTTGATCCAAATATTTGCGCCTTAAATTGACCATTTCGTTTGATTCACCTAACTCACCGTCCCTTAAATTATTGTGTTGGCCCCGGTCCCTCCTTGGACATGTGAACCTTGACTTAGGCCAAAAGTCTAAGTTGAGGGTGGATAAGTCAAAAGTGACCTTGATCTTGGCCCTGGTCCGACATCGGACATTGTGCACCTTAACTAATGCAAAATGCATAAATTGAGGGTGGCTATGAAAGAGGAAACCAAATGAAAAATAGGTATGAAAAGATTTGTGTGATGAAAAGAGAAAAAGAAAGAGGATGTGACTTTGTGCAAAAAGAATCAAAAAGAAAAAATGTTAAAAGAAACAAAAGAAAAATTAAGTAAAAGAAAGAGAAGAAAGTGTGAAATAAGAGTCATAAAATCAAACGCCACATCCATGTTACAAAGAGTAAGGGAAAGAAAGTGAAATGAAAAGATGCCAAAAATAGGTCAAGAAAGAGGTGAATAGCCAATGTAATGTCAAGGAGGGAAGAAAGTCACTAAAAAGTATCCAAATGTACCACACCTGACCCTGAGCCTACGTTACAAGCTAAGAAAGTCCTATAGAGATCCTAGCAACTAGTTTGGACAGTCTAAGTAGTGAAAATAAGGGCAAGCCTGTGGTATTCAGGACTAACTGTACTTGAAGTTACTTATAAGAGTGAGTGTTGAATGAATCCTTGCTCTCAAAATCATATTCATTGTGTGAAAAAGGGATTTCGTTTGAAGTAAGGGCACTAATTACATTGTCGGAGAGTTGGTACCTTTGTGATTGTAAAAAAAAGTGTATGTTGTGTGTCTATTGGTCGATCTTAGTCATATTTTAATCCGCATGAGTTAGCTTGTTGAGTCTAAGAGAAACGATTTGCACTATAAAAGAGAGTTGGGATAGAAAGTCGTGTGATTGCTTGAGTTTGAATGGATGCTTCTACACAAGTATCGTTTAGAGTCTTAGTGCGTTGCTTGAGGACAAACAACGAATTTAATTTAAGGGTGTTGATATACCGTGAGTTTACGGTATTTTTAATACAATTCACTTAAGATTCGTGTGTGTCTAGAACCATTTTGTATTGGTACTAATGTGTTTTTATCTTGTTTGCAGGAAATAAGTTCGGACGTGGAAGTTGAGAAACACAGCTAAAGAATGTTGCAGAAAAGGGCATCTACGGACATGACCTATGGACCGTAGGTCCAGTCACGGTCCGTAGGTGGTAGGCGTAGGTGGACAGTCATGGATTGAAGAAAAATCAGGGAATTCTTGACCAAGTTTGGAACCACGGTTACAAATGACGGATCATAGGTTGACCTATGGGCCATCCTACCGATCCATCAAAAGATTCAAAGAAAGGGGTTCCAGTACCTGACTTCAAAAGTTTAAGTATGGAGCTACGGAGGATGATTCATGGACCGTGGATCGAGTCACGGTCTGTCATACTGATCCGTCAATTGTTACTAAGAGTTGAAGACTTTGAGCTTTGGAAGAATGCCTAAGTCCCAGACCACAGAAAGGATCTACGGACTGTAAGTCAGTCCACAGTCCGTAGGTCAGTGTCGTAGATCAAAACCACGTCCAGAAACTTTATTTCATTATTTCGTTTCCTTCTTGTTTAGGACTATGTTTTCTATAAATAGGGGATGTAAACCTCATTTTTGGAGGTTAGCCACTACTGTTTAACTCTAGTTCTTGGGAACTAACTTGCAAACATTAGCAATTTGATTTTCTAATTTCGGTTTATAAAAATTCTTTCTTTGAATTTCAATTGGAGATTACGGGTTTCTTCTATTCATTACGTAAGTTAATGAATTCTTCTGCTAACAATATGAATTGTATTCTTGCTAGTGTGGGTAACTAAATCCACAACTAGGGTTGTGGGAACCATGAGCGATTAACAAAGTATGAATAGTAACTAAGTAATTATTGAATAGTATTGTTGTATGCATTGATAATTCTTGCGGTTAGAAGTCTTTTTAACGGGTGCAAATGTTAGAACTCACCTTGTTGCTACTTGTCGGACTAAGGAGGTAGTTAAAAAGAAAAGAATTATCAACATAGATTTAAGTGTGATACTATCTAATAGTCTAATGTCAATTGGTGCGAGGGTGAAAACTAAGCCATACATTTATGTGATGTCTAATATGAGGTAAAGGTAAGGGTTAGCAAATAATACACACATAGCCGGACCAAGGTGTGGGGTGAAATTCTCTATTTGTCGGACCAAGGATTTAGGGATACATAACTTATCACTTTGCATGTAATACACTAGCAAAGGATTGCTATTACTAGGATTACCGCGTTATGAGCTTATGTGGAACACATACACCCTAGTTACTTTCTCTCATTGATAACAACTAAAATTCAAATCTTGCTCACTTGCTCTCTAAACAACAATTAGTTATTTGTTACACAACCCCCGGCCCCCCCGCCCCCTTTACTTACTTGTCTCGGAAATACGTTGACTAAACGAATATAATTGTAAGTTAAAGTTAAGTTTATACCATATTCCTTGTGGCATCAACCCCAACCTAAAGTTAGGTTCTTTACTTGATAACGATCGCCTATAATTCTTTAGGGAGGTGTAATTTGAGCGTATCATCCAGCCGTCATTCGAGGACGAATGATCCCAAGGGAGAGATATTGTAACACCCCAAAATTTTCTAACTTAAGACTCGAACCATTCTTCATTTGATAATAAGATTGTACCAAGTGATTCTTAAATTGCTATTATGTGAAAAACTCAATTCTTCAGTGATGGAATGAATTTGGATATGAATTAACGTCACTAGGACCCCAGCTCAAAGTTGAGTTGAAAGCTTTCATACCAATTAAGTTTTGATGTAAGATTCTAATTGGGTAAACTTCAAACGATCATATCTCGTAGAATTTTGAGAGTTATGTGGCCCATAACCTATCAAATTAAAAATATTTGAATCTTCTTTCTAACGCCACCAATTTCACAACAATTTGAGTTTTGTGTAACAAGTTATGTACATTTTAGTAACCTGATATAGTGCAGTGATGAATTAGCCGATGGAAAAATATTATAAAGGGTCGTTTTTCATCTTTTTACCTCAAAGAAAACCCTGAACGAATTTCTTGACTAATTAGAGACCCAAAACAATCAGATTTTCATCTCTTAATCCACTATTCTCTTCTTTCAAACCCTAAGGAAATATCAAAGTAGAAGACTCCATTCAGGATTCTTTCAATCTTTTTCAAGATTCTTCTTCAAGGTAAGTCTTTCTCCAAGAATTCTGTTCTTTCCAACTCAAATACTGTCATGCCCCGAACTTACACTTGGACGTGGCCGGCACTCGAGAACCATTGTTGGTCCCAAGTGAAACCTTGGTCAGGCACAATACTCAGCAGAAGACTTACTCAGAAATAAAAAAAAATTAAAAGTAAAGTTTTAACTCAAATGTCTCATAATAGATACTCAGAATATTTTATGTAAAACATTCATTAGCCGAAAAAGGCAACTCAAGACTTTAAACATTAAACATTGGAAATGAAAAGACTCATGGACTACTATTGTCTATCTATCTATGAAGTCTCTAATACTATGAGGGTTGTAGGTACAAGACCCCCGATCATCCTAACAAAACTAAAATAGATGAAAAGAAATAAGGGATCCACTAAAAGCAAGGAAGCTTACCAAAAAACTCTAGAACTGCAATTGGTATCAGCAAATCGCATGTTGATGACCCTGATATCTTGTATCTGCATTGTGAAAGATGCAGGCCAAATGTCGTCAATACATTGAATGTACAAGCATGTAAGGGAAATACTGAACATGGCATAATCTTGAACTGAAACTGAAGAAACATACTCACCTCATCTCAACTCAGTTCAATATAAAAAGCAACAATAGAGATGCATTATAAAGTAAGCTTTTAAAAGGTGTAGATAACAACTCAATGTATTTAAAAATATAATAATAATAACTTCGTTTATATATGAAAATACAAAATAACTCTGTTTGGGAAATTATCTAATCGACAACCATCACTATGAGCTATGTGATGATACAGTGTCTCACCCACGCTGCCAAAACTGTCCTATACCTTGCCGGTGTGAAGAAATCCTCAACTAAGTGGATCCACTAAGCTATGCTTAAAAAGCAATAATCTACCCACATTGGCTACATGGTTTATGAGGACTTTGAGTAATCTGAACTCGTCCCCATATCGATGCTCAATGCTACTCCCAAAATATAACTTTAGCTAATATGTTTATTTTAAACATTTCCTCATCCTCAAACTTTGAGATTATTACTCAAAAGGTTTTTTTCTCTTAAAAGAGATAGTACTCAAAACACCTCATGAACTCCTTTGGAAATCGGTGTTTCCCCTCATTTTAAATGTAAAAACATTTAATCTTGGGAATACTTAGTTCCCATATTCATTTTGGAAAAAAAAAATGAAGCTCAACTCTCCTCATCCTCATACTCAAGTACTCAAGTCTTAAATCAAGTTTTTAAAAAGTTTGTAAAAGACTTCTCAAAAGGACTCAAAAAACTCCCTTGAACTTTACTCTTAACTCTATCTTGAATTTGTAATATGAATCCATGAATTATTCTTTGGAATATAGGACCTCTGAATGATTTAGGAAGGTTAAGATAATTGAACAAAAGAACGATCGAAGATCCAAATTAAAGAACATTGGCACGACATGGAGATGAAATTAAATTTTTGGTTGAGAAATAATTTTGAGGTAGAGGACTCCGTATCCTCTCCATGACGCGGAGGGGGGGTAGTTATCTGGGGACTGAAATTCTAAGCATCTCCGCGACATGGACCTGGGTGCAATTATTTGCCCGATCTTTTCTTCTCCTCCCTAATCTCGATTCAACTCATACCCACTGCAAATCTAAGGTCAAAATACACTAATTCTCACAACTTAGAACATTTTCATCGAAAACCCACACAAGAACTATGCTCATTCACAACTCTCACCTCAAGAACTCAACAAGAACTTCATTATCAAAGAACGAAGCACAAAACCTCAAGAACTCAAAGAATTCAACCTCAAGAACAAAATTTATGGATAAAAATCACATCATTTTCATGTAGGTGAACGAACCCAACACTATGAAATCTTACATACCCCGATTTGGCGAAACAAATCCTCGATTAGCAAGAAACCTTAATCATTCTTCCTTTTCTCCTATTTTCTCTTCTTGAACTCTCTTCTAAAACCCTTAGCGTATTTAGGATTATGAAAACTGATCCAAATAAGTTTAGACCCCTAAAATCTTACTAAAAACGTTTAAAGCTAATGCGGTAAGGAAAAGACCAAAAGACCCCTCATTAATTCGGGTAACTTTCTTTAACTGGACAGGCTGACTTCAAACGGGTATATATCCCACAACTGAACTCGAAACTTAGCAAACTTGGTGGAGTTGGAAAGAGGATTCAAAGAAATTTCATTAAATATATTATGGGCAAACTAACTCATCATGTACTAAAAGTTATGGTCGTTTGAAGTTGACCCAAAACTCACAATTTAAGCTTAACTTGAACAAACCTCAAATTAGCTCTTCCCAAATTAGTTCTTTCTAATTTTAGCTCTTTCTAAGGTGTGATGTTACAGTATCTCCCCCTTGGGAACATTCATCCTCGAATGAGATCACTCTAAATAGACTAAGGAAGGAAACATCTAACACCCAGCTCAAACACTCAAAATGCAATTTAACACACTCAGCATATCAATTTAAAGAGTACCAAGAAAAGAATTAGTACCTTGATTTGTAATTCTCCGGACTCAAAGAGATGTCTTCTTCATATCCTCCTCACCCTCCCAAGTAGCTTCCTGAACAAATTGATTCCTCCATAAGACCTTGACTGATGCTACCTCCTTGGTCCTCAACTTGCGAACCTAACGATCTAGAATATGAACGGGCACCTCCTCATAAGATAGGTTGTCATTAATACCAATATTTTCAATAGGTATAATAAGGGAAGGATCTCCTATACACTTTTTCAACATTGAAATGTAGAATACTAGATAGACTGTCGTTAATTCTGGCGGTAGCTCCAACTCATAAGCTACATTGACAATCCTCTTAGATATCATGTAAGGACCAATATACCGGGGACTAAGCTTTCCCTTCTTTCCAAACCTCATAACACCCTTCATGGGTGAAACCTTCAAATAAACCCAATCGTCCACCTCAAACTCCAAGTCTCTTCTCCTAACATATGTATAGGATTTATGACGACTCTGCATTATTTTCAACCTTTCTTGAATAGTCTTCACTTTCTCCATAGCTTGATGAACCAAATCTGGTCCTATCAACCCAGCCTCACCAACCTCAAACCATCCAATAGGATATCTACATATTCTCCCATAAAGAGCCTTATACGGAGCCATTTGGATGCTAGAGTGATAACTATTGCTGTAAGAAAACTCAATGAGAGGTAAGTGATCATCCAAACTACCCTTGAAATCGATCACACACACCTTCAACATATCCTCTAAACTCTACTTGACCATCAGTCTAAGGATGAAAAGCAGTACTCAAACTTATATTGGAACCCAAACCTTCCTGGAAAGACTTCCAAAATTGTGCGGTGAATTACTCACCTCTATCTGAAATGATGGACACCAGAACTCCATGAAGTCAGACTATCTCTTGAATATATAATTTGGCATAATCCTATGTTGTATAGGTAGTCTTTACCGGTAACAAATAGGCTGATTTAGTCATTCGATCTACAATCACCCAAATAGAATCATGTTGCCTGCGAGACCGTGGCAAACCAGTAATGAAATCTATATTGATCATCTCCCATTTCCATTCTGGAAATTCTATGTTCTAAGCCATACCACCGGGGCTCTGGTACTCTACCTTGACTTGTTAGAAATTCAGGCACTTAGCAACAAACTCTGCAATACACATCTTCATGCTACTCCACCAATATACTTATCTCAAGTCGCAGTACATCTTTGTGGAACCAGGATGGATAGAATATCTGGAGCTATTAGCTTCCTCCATGATCCTCTCTTGGAGTTTATCCACCCTTGGCACACACAATCTACCTTGATACCTCAATACACCATCTCCTCTTTGTTCATAAGCCATCACTTTTTGCTTATGAACATTTGCCTTCAATTCAAGCAAAACAGGATCTTGGTATTGTTTATCTTTCACTTCGGACACTAGTGATGATTCAACCCCATTCATCTCCACTACTCCTCCTTCATTGGAATCCATTAATCGAACTCCCAATCGTGCAAGTTTGTGCACATCCTTGGCTAATTCTTTCTATCCTTACTCAACATGGAAGTACTACCCTTAGACAACGTGCTCAAAGCATCATCAACAACATTAGCCTTACCTGGGTGATAGAGAATACTCATGTCATAATCATTGAGTAACTTCAACCACCTTCGATGTCTGAGATTAAGTTTTTTCTTACTGAACACATACAGAAGACTCTTTTGAACGGTGAACACATCTACATGAACACCATAAAGATAATGATGTCATATTTTCAAAGTGAATACTACAGCAGCCAACTCTAGATCATGGGTTGGGTAATTCCTCTCGTGAACCTTAAGCTATCTTGAGGCATAAGTTATAACCTTGACATTCTGCATCAATACACAACCCAGTCCCACTCTGGACGCATCACAATATACCACAAGACCTTACGTACCTTCTAGTAAGGTCAATACTGGGGCAGTAGTCAACCTAGTTGCCAATTCCTAAAAGCTTTTCTCACAAGCTTCAGACCATTGAAACTTTGTTGTCTTTTGAGTCAACTTAGTCAACGGGGATGAAATAGATAAGAACCCCTCGACAAATCTCTTATAATAACCAATCAATCCCAATAAACTCCTAATATCTGTTGGATACATGGGTCTAGGCCAGTTCTAAACTACCTTAATCTTCTGAGTGTCAACTCGAATCCTATCACCAGAAACAATATGGCCTAAGAACGCCACTCAAGCCAAAACTCACACTTGGAAAATTTGGCATACAGCTCTCTATCTTTAAGAGTTTGAATAACTACTCTGTGATGACTAACATGATCCTCCTCAATTCTCAAATAAATTAGAATGTCATCAATGAATATGATAACAAATATATCAAGATAAGGCTTAAACACTCTGTTCATGAGGTCCATGAACGCTACAGGAGCATTAGTCAAACAAAAAGACATAACTAGAAACTCATAATGACCATATTTGGTCCTGAATGCAGTCTTTGGAATATCACTCTCTCTTACTCTCAACTGATGATAGCTTGATCTGAGGTTTATCCTAGAAAAGCAAGTGGCACCCTGAAGTTGATCAAATATATCATCAATTCTCGAAAGGGTATACTTATTCTTTATGGTAACCTTGTTCAATTAGCGGTAATCAATACACATCTAAAGAGAACATCTTTATTCCTCACAAATAAGACTGGAGCTCCCCAAGGTGAGACATTTGGTCAAATGAAGCCTTTTTCAATGAGATCTTTCAACTGCTCTTTTAACTCTTTCAACTCAGTTGGAGCAATCCTATATAGCGGAATAGAGATAGGACGAGTATCAGGAAGAATATGTATACCGAAGTCTATTTCTCTCTCAGGAGGGACTCTGGGAAGATCATCTAGAAAGAACTTTGGAAACTCACTCACAACAGGAACTGATTGAATAGGTTGTGTCTCAATAATAGAGTCATTAACTCGGACTAAGTGATAGATTCACCCCTTGGAATCTAACTTTTTGTCCTTAAGGTACGAAATAAAATGACCCTTAGGCACTACTAAACTACTCCTCCATTTAATAACTGGATCATTAGGAAACTGGAACTTAACTACTCGAGTTCTACAATCGACTGAGGCATAACTAGCATAAAGTCAGTCCATACCTAGAATAACATCAAAATCTACCATGTCTAACTCGACTAAGTCAGCTATGATGTCCTTGTGATTGACGGAAATGGTACAATCATGATAAACTCTCTCGATTAGAATAGACTCACCAATAGGTGTAGAAACACTGAAGGGCTCAATAGGTTGCTCAAGAAGAATATCAAAATTCATAGCAATATATGGAGTCACAAAAGATAGACTTGCTCCTGGATCTAGAAATGCATATACATCAAAAGTAAAGACTTTGATCATACCAGTGACAACATCAGGTGAACTTTCTTACTCTTGGTGACTGGTGATAGCATACAGACGGTTTACCCCTCCGCCTGTCCCAAAAGTAGCTCCTCTAGGTGCAGCTCTGTCTGGCAGATCCACTGAAGAAGATTGGGATTTATTGCCCCCATTACCATTACCTTGCCTATTCTTAAGGCACTCTTTCATGAAGTGGCCATTTTGACCACACTTGAAGCAACCCATGGAGCCATCACACGCACATGGGTGGTTCATACCATACTTAGCACATGCAGGAATCCCATTACCTCCTTGTGCCACACTACATTGAATTCTGCAGGTCTAGCTCTGAAGTACTGAGAATTCTGATTCTTGAACTCACCTTTGTTCCTTGGTGCAGGTGCACTAGCAGACGATAGAGCTGGTTCATTTGGCTTTTGTTGAAAACATGACTGGTTCACATTACTCTTCTGCTGCCCGAACTCATTACCTATTGTCTTAGCCTTCTTACTTTAGAACTCTTCTCTATCTCTGAGCTTATCTTTCTCAACCAGTTGCACATGGATCATCAGCCTTGCTATGTCCATGTCTCCTTTCAGCATAGCTGTCTTTCCCTCCTTTCTTAACAAGCGAGGCAACCAGATACAAATAGACGCATCATGTTCTTCATGTCAATAACCATCTCCAGAGCATAGCGGGACAGTTGAGTGAATTTGATGTTTTACTCATGCACACTCATGGATTCCTACCTAAGAGTGAGCAATTCTCTTACCTTGGCCTCTCTTATTTCACGGGGAAAGGAAACACCCCATAAAGTCACCTTCAAACACAGCCCAACTCACAATTGGTGCTGCTTCAGCTCTACTCTTTTTCTATTGGTCATACCAGATCCTTGCAACACCCTTGAGTTGGCATGCAGCTAGTTCCACACGTTTAGCATCCTCAACATGCATCACTCAAACACTTTCTACAACTCTTCCATAAAGTTTTTTGGATCCTTAATGACACTTGAACCAGTGAAGTCTGAAGGATTCATCCTTAAGAACTCACAGTTCTTGGATGTATCAGCCACATCCTGTCGATACTCTCTTTGTTGCCCAGCTTGGTTGGTCACCACTTGACTCAACATCCGAATAGCATCCCAAAACTCAGCATTAGTGACATCTCCTTGGGGTTGCACTTCTGGTGCATAGGGGACCCCTTGATCCTGAGGATCAACATTCCTCCTAGAAGAATGACCTCGGACAGCTCTTCGTGGAGGCATGATAAGATAGATACGCACAAGCACGAATTAGAAAGAAACTTTATAGAGTTGAACTCTATCGCATGAAAAGAGTATGGAAAAACTGAGATAGTTCCAAAATGTCGCAACCTCCTAATTATAGATGTGGCGCGCTTTACACCGATAACTAGGACTCTATAGACACGGCTTCATAGACACCTAGGACTCTTGAACTCTGTGCTTTAATACCAAGTTTGTCATCCCCCGAGCCTACTCCATGGACGTGACTGGCAATCGAGAACCATTGTTGGTCCCCAAGCGAACCCTTGGTTCTGCTTAATACTCAGCAAAAGACTTACTCAGAAATAAAAGAACTTTAAAAGTAAAGTTTTAAATCAAATGTCTCACACTAGATACTCAAAATATTTTATGTAAAACATTCACTGGCCGAAAAAGGGAACTCAAGTTTTTAAACATTAAACCTAGAAATGAAAAGACTCATGGACTACTACTGTCTATCTATCGATGAAGCCTCTAATACTATGAGGGATGTCGGTACAAGACCCCTGATCATCCTAACAAAATTGAAATAGATGAAAATAAATAAAGGATCCTCCGAAAGCAAGGAGGCTCACCAAACAACTCTGGAACTGCAATTGGTATCAACGAATCACCTGTTGATGACCATGATCTTCTGTATCTGCATCATGAAAGATGTAAGCCAAATGGCGTCAGTACATTTAATGTATGAGCATGTAAGGGGAATACTGAACATGACATAAGTTTGAACTGGAACTAAAAAAACATACTCACGTCATCTCAACACAAAGGTACTCAACTCCGTTCAATATAAAAGCACCAATAGAGATGCATTATAAAAGAAAGATTTTAAAATAGTAGATAACAACTCAGTGTATTTAAAAATACAATAATAAAAACTCAGTTTGTATGTAGAAATACAAAATAACTCTATTTGGGAGATTCTCTAATCGACAGCCATCACTATGAGTTATGTGATGATACAGCGTCTCACCCACGCTGCCAGAACTGTCATATACCTTGTCGGGGTATAGAAATCCTCAACTAAGTGGATCCTCTAAGCTATGCTTAAAAACCAATAAGGAATCATCTAAAATGTATGACCTTTTCTACCCACTGTGTCTACATGGTTTATGAAGACTTTCAGTTATCTAAACTCGTCCCCATATCGATGCTCAATACTACTCCCAAAATATGACTTTATCTCATATAATTAAACACATTTCCTCATCCTCATACTTTGAGATTATTACTCAAAAGGTTTTTCTCTTAAAAGAGATAGTACTCAAAACTCCTCATGAACTCCTTTGGAAATCGGTTTTTTCCCTCATTTTAAATGTAAAAACATTTACTCTTGGGAATACTTAGTTCTCATATATTCATTTTGAAAAAATGAAACTCAACACTCCTCATCCTCACACTCAAGTACTCAAGTCTTAAAACAAGTTTAATAAAAGTTTGTAAAAGACTTCTCAAAATGACTCGAACGAACTCCCTTGAACTTTACTTTTAACTCTATCTTGACTTTCAAATGTGAATCCAAGAATTATGCTTTGTAATGTAGGAACTCAGAATGATTTAGGAAGGTTAAGATAATTGAACATAAGAATAAGTGAAGACCCAAATTAAAGAACACTGGCGCGACGCGGAGATGGAATTACATTTTTGGCCGGAAAATTATTTTTGAGGCAAAGGGCTCTGTATCCTCTCCGTGACATAGAGAGGGAGGTAGTTACTGAAATTCTAAGCGCCTCCGCGATGCATACCAGGGTGCAATTATTTACCCGATCTTTTCTTCTCCTCCCCAATCTCAATTTAATTCATACCCACTACAAATCTAAGGTAAAATACACAAATTCTCATAGCCAAGAACATTTTCATCGAAATCCCTCACAAGAACTACGCTCATTCACAGCTCTCACCTCAAGAACTTCATTATCAAAGAACGAAGCACAAAACCTCAAGAACTCAAAGCATTCAACCTCAAGAACGAAATTATGGATAAAAATCACATGATTGGCATGTGGGTTAATGATCACAACATTATGAAAGCTTACATACCTCTATTTAGCGAAATAAATCCTTGATTCGCAAGAAACCTTAACTATTCTTCCTTTTCTCCTCTTTTCTCTTCGTGAACTCTCTTTTAAAACCCTAAGCGTATTTAGGATTTTGAAAATTGACCCAAATAAGTTTAGACCCCCTAAAACCTTACTAAAAATGTTTAAATCTAATGGGGTAAGGAAAAGACCAAAATACCCCTCATTAATTTGGATAAATCTCCTTAACTGGACAAGCTGATTTCAAACGGGCATATCCCACTCATCCAAACTTGAAACTTAGCAAACTCGATGGCATTGGAAAGAGGATTCAAAAAACTTTCATTTTATATCTTATGGGCCACCTAATTCATCCTTTACTGAAAGTTATGGTCGTTTGAAGTTGACCCAAAACTCACAACTTAAGTTTAACTTGAACAAACCTCAAATTAGCTCTTTAAAAATTAGTTCTTTCTAATTTTAGATCTTTCTAATGTGGGATGTTACAAATTCCTCCATACAATTATGAATCACTAACGAAAATCATAATTCTTATCCATAGAGATTTCAAGAAACTAATTCAAGAATCTCAAGAAAGGTTTTCTTGATTGTTCTCCTCTAAGGTAGGGTTTCAAGGCTTCTAATCAAGTTCTTCTTCAAGATTCTTCAAGAAACTTGTTTTCCTAGCTACATAAGGCTATCATAGTATTTTACTAGTTCATCCTCACACCCTACATGTACTTCAAATTAGTAAAAGAGTAATCTAGGTTTCTATCCCTAGATTTTAGTATTCTTGAGATGAGTTGATTTTTAGTTCTTGAGTTCCTAATTCTTTTGAAATTCTATTCCAAATTATTGAATTGCTATATGTTATGCATTTAAGATTCTTGAGTTGATTCGTTCATGTCTATATTTCAACATGAACCATATGAATTCAGTATTCTTGAGATGAGTAGTATCGTCGAGTTTTGAGTTCTGAGTTCTTGAGTCCTTGAGTTCTTAAGTTCTGAGTACTGAGTTTTCATTTTGATACTAAGACACCTAAGTTGAGTCGTTCAGTCCATAATTGCACATGAACCTTATGAATTGAGATAAATTTTGAGAAGCTTTTTGAAGCCAATATTTGAGTTTTAAACAGAGTTTTTGAGAAAGTAAAGATGAATTTTGATAAACAGTTTTAAAATATGATTAGTATGAAAGACGAGTATGCCATCAATGTTTAAGCATTATGGTATCTCGATATACCATCAATGTTTATGCAGTATGACTTTCCGAGTCATCAATGATCATATCACAATATGATTTTGATATATTTTTGAGAAAGAGTTTTCAAGTATGAATTGAGTAAGAGTATAAGGGAACTAAGTATTCCCAAAGGTATTAGTTTTGACATTGATAAAAGATAAAACTTTGATTTCTGAATGAGTTATTAGTTCAAAGATATTTCAAGAGAAGTTACCTTTTTTAAGAGAATAGTTTGAGCAATTATCTCAAACCAGAGGAAGAGTATGTTTTTAAACATTAAGCATAAATTTATATCACTTATTTAGGGAGTAGTATCGAGCATCAAATTGGGTTAGAGTCTTTGATGATTCGGAAGTCCCAAAGAACTATGTTGCCAGCGTAGGATAGGATAGCATCGACTCTTCATTTGTCTCCTCACTACCTATGAGAAGGCCAATTGGATGGATCCTTAGTCACGATATCATCATATACCCCGAAAAAGTATAGAATGGCCCTGGCAACATGAGGAAAAACGTTGTATCATTGCCAGGCTCATGGTAATGGTTATCGGTTAGAGAAACTCCCCACAAGTAAAGTATATTATTTTCATGTTGCTTTCATTATATATTTTATTTTAAATCTTAAATTATTTTCACTTCATGTTCATGTATTGATTCAGTTGAGTGTGTATATATATATATATATATATTTATTTATTATAGTCTTTTCATTTAGTTATTTGTTATTCATCTATATTACATACTTGTAAATTCAATGTACTAATGTCATTTGACCTGCATCTTTTAATTATGCAATTACAGGTTCTTAGGATCCCCAACAAGAGTCCGTTGAGATCAATTCGTCTGCTCGCCATCTCTTTGAGTAAGACCTCCTTGCTTTCGGAGGACCCCAGTTTTATGAGTTGTTAGTATTAGTAACATTTTGAGTAGTCGTGGGTTTTGTCCCAACACATGTCCCTGGATGTAGCCGGCACTCGATATAACCCATACACATATTTTTCTCTGTTGTGCGATATCTTTAGTTAAGTATGAATTATGTCAAAAAATGATAAGTTTTCATAGAAAATCTTCTTCATTATAACATTCACTACACCATTTTAGGCCTACGGCCACACCAGTAAAGTGTAGCCTAAACTACCGAAAAGTGTAGCCTTTGATAAAAGGCTACACTTTTAAACTTTAAGCAACACTTTTCCTGGGGTGCCCAAAAGAAGCATAACCTTAAAGTTTAGGCAACACTTTTCATCAGCGACGCTTAAAAGCGTAGCCTAAATGGCAAAATGGCCACGCTTTTATGTACCTCATATAGCAACTTTTCTATCTCATACAACTACACTTTTAAGCGTGGCCTTAGCTTCCTTATTGCCCATGATTTTAAAGTGTTGCCTTTTCTATCTAATGTATGGCAACGATTTTAAAGTGTTGCCTTTTCTATCTAATGTATGACAACACTTTGAAGTGTAGTCCTTGCCCATGTGCATACAATAATTTACAGCCCTATGACTACACTTTTAAGTGTGGTAATACTATTTTGGCAATAAAATATTTATATGCCACAATTTCTAATTAAAAAACACCAATATTGTTATGCAATAAATAATCTCAAGCATTAAATTGGCTAATAAGTAATTCAAATATATAAATTTGCAATAAATTTCAAAAGATAGTATGTCTTGTGTACATACACATACTTGTACACATACTTATAAAGAATATTCTACATATGTGTACACCATAGTTCATCTGAGTCAGTGTTTCTTGGAGTAGCCAGAACTAACAAACTTGCAGCTCCCTGGGGCAAAGATGTGGCAGAAGAACAACATTTGCTTGCTTGTTGATGCTCATACTTCTTCCTGCTTATGCTAACTTGCTTTGTTTTGAAGGAACACAGTAGGTTGCGGTGGAGTTATACGTGTACGGTCAGATTCAGTCTGTGTAAAATGGACAGCAACAAGATTTTGGGAAAGAGCATGCGTTCGAGCAGAGTATTCTGCTCGGCGTCATGCCAGAAGAAGTCTGTTCTCTATTTCGTTAGCTGGAGAAGTCGGAGTTCCAAAATCCTACAGAAGGTGTTGCAAGTATGCACTGTATTAGTTAAAACTATGTAAAAACGGAGATTCAAATGAAGATGGTACTCTTGAGCCACTCTAATTAACTAAAAGGTCAAATGACAGCTACATCGAGTAGCCAATAAGGGTCGTATAATCCAAAATCAGTTAGTAAATTTTCAGGAGTATGGTCTCCAAATGCTGCATAGCAAAAACAACCATAGAGCATGTAGAAAACTGTTGTTACTGATACACTAATTAGAGTTGCATTTTTCATTGTTTTGGCTTCTGAGGGTGGGGATTTGATTGTATCCTGTATTATATAGGAAATTACTACGGCATCAAGTTAAACTACGAGGAATGAATGAAAAATGCTCCACATCATTTCCTGAATCTCCATAAGGATGAGGGAGTAAGAATTGGCAAAAGCAATAGCTCACAGTGCTTGTAAAGTTCTCCAAACTTTTTGCATTTCAGTCACAGTTCCAATGCTAACTCCAGTTAAACTTCCTCCAATTTTTTAGTTTCTTCAAAAAAAAAAGGTACATAAAAGTTAGAACTTGTAATGCTTCCTGGACCCTCCAAAAATGTAGCAATAGTAGGCTAGAAGGTGACAAACCTGCTACTTGAGCAATGCCTAAACCTAGACCGTTCGTCGAGCAGGTGAAAGAAAGTACAACAACAACAATTGAAAGCCATCAAATTTGATCAAAATCTGGAATTTGTGAGAAGATGGATTTCTATTACTCCAAATATGATGTAATAAGTAACAAAAGAGAATAAAAGCATAACAATAGTACCATCAATCCAACCAAGTTGAGCAATAGCAAGCCAAAGATAAAACGCTTGAACCAATAACAACAATTATAATATGAGCACTTGCAGCCCAAACGCAGGGAAATCCTCACCCTTGAAGTACCTGTCCAACATATCCTTGTTCTAGCTGCATACCTCAACTGCAAAATTGCTAGTAACAAGCTTCTCTCAGTTTGCTCACAATTATAATGTCGTGAAAGTAAAGAATAAGAATAACCTAAAGAAATTGGAGAAAACAGAGTATTTACAAACCTGTGCATCAATGGTAGTCCCAGAATATGAGGAGTCATAGCTTGGTTTGGCATGTAGCACCACAGATGGTCCTAGGGAGCTGGTTATGGGTACCAAACATCTCCACTGTATCCTAAATTTGAGGGAAAATAACTAAAAGAAAGCACTCAATATAGTTTTAGAAGTATTTCTTTCTTCAAAGGGTTCGGCAATTCAACAAGATATGGAACTACTCTTACATCTCCAAGAATCTTAAAAAAACTTCATTGGCAATCATATTATTCTGGCAACACAAGTTGCTGGGAACATATATCATCCTATTGATGACCTCTAACTGATGACAAAGTTCGAAATAGAAAATTAAAGGAAGAAGGTAAAGAAAACATGATCTCTAACAACATATTACTCGTAGCAGTGGTTCACACAGAAAGAATATCAAATGTTTTTTGCATCATGCCAAATGCGTATTGATGACCACTATGTCACATTTCGACATCATCTTATCGAGATCTTCCTCAAATTTTGCTCCAATTTGATTCTCTAGCTCAGAATCCATCTTAATCCGCAACTGAGACAGTATTACTTCCAGTGACCTCTGCTACTGTCAATCCAGTAGCAACAGCCGCTTTCAGATCGACATGATCTGATCCAATTCCACCTGTCAGCAGAAGTTGTAGATTTTTTGCCTTCTTCATCCTTTCAGTCATGACATAGGCAGGATGAAAAGGGGCCGAAATCAACACATGGAGATCAGGAATAAATGTTCCTGCTATGACAGTTAAATTCTCCTCGCGTGAGCCATTTATTTTTTAAAACCTAAACACATACATGCATGTTTTAAACGAAAAAAAACTACTCCTTTCCAGATGTGTTTAGTTGTACAAGCATGAAGAGTAAATCAGTAAAGGGACTATCTTTAGAAATGCATAGGCTTCAGTGGAGTAATGGATAGAACATGAGAGATTATAGATTAGTAGTAACTGACCACAATCTGGTCCTTCTTTTTCAGGAGTGACTATGTACTGATGACCTTTAGATTCTAACCATTCACGTATCCCCAAGGCATTTTCTGCACAGCCCAAAAAGTTGTGGTTCATTTCAGCATATTCATTTGCTTTGTAGAAAACACCCACAATCTTTTTGGGGCCAAGGAAAGCCTGTAAAATATAGAAGAAATAAAAGGTGAGTGGACAGAATATACATGAATATTTTAAG
Source organism: Solanum stenotomum (assembly GCF_019186545.1). Taxonomy (NCBI): domain Eukaryota; kingdom Viridiplantae; phylum Streptophyta; class Magnoliopsida; order Solanales; family Solanaceae; genus Solanum; species Solanum stenotomum. The sequence continues at coordinate 48,510,532 of NC_064282.1, forward strand.
GTCATATAGTAAGCTGGATGTGCTAATATTATAATCCAAATCATATAATCTTGTAGTCTATAGATGCACCAGCTGGCAAAAAATAAGCAATATTCAATATACTTGTGTTGATCATTTACGTCCAAACTAATAATTGATAGTAGGAAATTTCATTATCTTCACATAAATTTCATGATCTTCACACACATCTGCCATTGTCCTTGAGACCCGTGAAACATTCACTCTTCACTTACTTTATATAAAAATACCAGAAATTGCACTTGAAAATTCAAGTAAGCAAGTATCATTAGTAATGATCGGAAAAGAACTATTGTGGTCCTACTGGCTTAGATTTTCGGGTCCCTATTGGAATATTTTCCCGAGCAAGCTGAATTCCTGAACAAGACGATCAACAGCTGATGTTAGTTTTTGCTCTAACTTCATGCTTAGTAGGATAGAGGAAATAGTTTTCATCTCAAAAATCTATTTCTTTCCACAAATGTAATGGCTTGGACTGTTGGAGATCAATTTCATGTCTCGATAGTCTGACTGCAATTTTCCAGTGTACCATTCATCAAGTTTTGCAGAATTTTGAACATAGGATACATACATTATGATGTCCTTCAGCCTCAGCTATCACCATTCCTTTTTTAGCATCAGGAAAACAAGAGCAGAACTGGACGTCACATAACTACGTGCAGATTACCTGACTAATGGTATATTGAGCATCATGGTGTCAGTACTATTTACAGAATAACAACCCTTTAAATCCAATCCAAAGTTATAGCACAGATAATACAAGTTGTGTGAGATCAAGGTGGAGAGGAAATTAAAGGACTCAAGCAGGCAGCAAAAATAGTAAATCATTCTGTTTCTTTCTAGAGAGTTGTCACCATACTTGATGTTCCTACTTAACAATCATTCATCAGCTTACAAACATTAGAATTTAAAAATGGTGAAAACTAGAGAAAAAGGGTAAGCAAAACAAGGCATCACATAGCTAATTGCAGATTACCTGTAAAGCCACCAGAAAAAAACTGGGAGCCTGTCATGCTATCAAACTCCTGTTTTCGTACAGTTCTTAGCCGGAAATAGTAAGCAAAGACTACAACTTTTAACTTTGCAACACATATCACAGTTGAAAGCTACCTAAATGAATGCTCAACATGTCATTTTTAGAAGCAAAAACAAAAAAAGTACCTAATAAAAAGACATACAAATCAAAGAAGCCACACGACAATAATCAAAATATCCTAAAGAGTTACACTTACAAAGATGGTAGAAGATAGTGAATGTGCAGTTGACGAAGTAAATGTGTATCTAAAAAAAAACAATACTCAACAAATCAGTCATATTATTCATCCAAACTAGAGTGAGCGAGTTCAGAATGACTACATTGTATGCTTACAACTGCTTAACGTTATCTTCTAGAGAGTTGTATCTATCTCCAAAAGAAAGAAAGAAATTATCGAGACTACTATAACAACACAATATTTGTGGCAAGTGTGCTGAGGCTTGGACTGCTTTCATGGGCTTAAAGTTGTTGATATAGTAGCTAAGGGATGGTCATGAGTACTCCCAAAAGATAATAAACCACAAAGCATAAGCAAGTGTAAAGAAGGTTCCACAAATAATTTTATCTAAATAATACTAGTGTGAATATGAAATATAAAAAACAGAGGAAGTGGAAATGTGAAATATAAATAAAATATTGTGTAGTTCTTAACTATTGCACCTATCAGACGACTTCTTTAGATTTTCAATTTTATGTATAGTCGGAGCACCAACAACTGATTGTGATGCTAGAGTTTTGCCTCATCTTGCTAATAAGTTGAACAGGCACAAAGATGCTTAGAACTATCGAGAAGCCAATGGTATCATTCAATGGGCAGTTGATGTAGTCACAAATCTTGTTAATGAAAACAGTAGCATCAAAACTCGTGTCAAGTTAGTTTATTTGTATCTAAAAATATTGCTATTGCTGCATCTACAAAAATGGAAAAAGAGAACAATGAAAGAAGAACGTGGATTCAAGATTGAGATAAAATACCAACCGATTATGTTGTTTATTTCCCCTTCTATCTTAAAGGGCATTTATTGTTACCTTTTAAAAGCATATTTGACTTTGTTAGCACATAATAGCTACTGCCTGAATATAGTTGCGAATTATCCGACTAATAGTGTATATTGAGCATCATGGTGATCAGTACTAACCACAAAAGAACAATCTCTATTCATATGCAAAGAATATAGCTTACCTGAAAACACCAAGAATTGGAAGTCCCTTCTGCATAGCTATACTTCTCTTCATGAGAAGCACTGCAGCCGCACCATCACTAACCTGGCTAGAATTCCCTAGAAAGATCATGTAATTAGCAATAGTTCCAAATTTGAAGTAGAATAAATATTTTAACATAGTGGGAAACTAGTACCTGTAGTTGTTGCTCCGTCTCTTTTGAATGGAGGCTTCAGCTTCGCCAGGCCTATCAAATTTGTGGTTGGCAGAATGCATCAACATATTGTCCCTATTCCTGTCACGACCCGATTTATCAAGTCATGATGGCACCTACTATAACCCACCAGTAGGTAAGCCAACCCGTAACCCGGAACAACAAGTAATGGGTCTGAGGGTAGAAATCAAACAAGAGTAGGCAAATAACAATATAAACAGACAGACGCAAACCAAAAACTTATATACAAATAAAGATACCTCCCAGAACCTGGAAGTCACTAGTACAGAGCTACTGCAAAATGAGTACAAGTCCCAAAACTGGACAACAGAGACTGGACTGTCTCGAAGGGAAGAAGACAAGTCTATATATACAGATGGAGACCGAAATAGTACAGAACGCCGTGTGCTCACCCCCGTCTCCAGATAAGTCTACTCCAAGCTCGATCAACGCTGGCTACTAGTGCTCGGACCTGCATCACAAAATAGATGCAGAGCGTAGCATGAGTACCAAAACAACAGGTACCCAGTAGGCATCATCGGCCGACTGAGCAAGATAAGCAAAAGTAAACTGAAATGCAAATAAAGGGTCACANAAATTGCTATTATGTGTAAAACTCAATTCTTTAGTGATGGAATGAATTTGGATATGAATTAACGTCACTAGGACCCCAGCTCAAAGTTGAGTTGAAAGCTTTCATACCAATTAAGTTTTGATGTAAGATTCTAATTGAGTAAACTTCAAACGATCATATCTCTTAGAATTTTGAGAGTTATGTGGCCCATAACCTATCAAATTAAAGATATTTGAATCTTCTTTCTAAAGCCATCAATTTCACAACTATCTGAGTTTTGAGTAACAAGTTATGTCCATTTTAGTAACCTGATATAGTGCAGTGACGAATTAGCCGATGGAAAAATATTATAAAGGGTCGTTTTTATCTTTTTACCTCAAAGAAAACCCTGAACGAATTTCATGACTAATTAGAGACCCAAAACAATCAGATTTTCATCTCTTAATCCATCATTCTCTTTTCTCAAACCCTAAGGAAATATGAAAGTAGAAGACTCCATTCAGAATTCTTTCAATCTTTTTCAAGATTCTTCTTCAAGGTAAGTCTTTCTCCAAGAATTTCGTTCTCTCCAACTCAAATATTGTCATGCCCCGAACTTACACCTTGGACGTGGCCGGCACTCGAGAACCATTGTTGGTCCTAAGTGAAACCTTGGTCAGGCTTAATACTTAGCGGAAGACTTACTCAGAAATAAAAAAACTTTAAAAGTAAAGTTTTAACTCAAATGTCTCAAAATAGATACTCAGAATATTTTATGTAAAACACTCATTGGCCGAAAAAGGTAACTCAAGACTTTAAACATTAAACTTTGGAAATGAAAAGACTCATGGACTACTATTGTTTATCTATCTATAAAGTCTCTAATACTATGAGAGTTGTCGGGACAAGACCCCCGACCATCCTAACAAGACTTAAAAATTGATGAAAAGAAATAAGGGATCCCCTAAAAGCAAGGAAGCCCACCAAACAACTCTAGAACTGCAATTGGTATCAACGAATCGCCTGTTGATGACCCTGATATCTTGTATCTGCATTGTGAAAGAATCAGGACAAATGTCGTCAATACATTGAATGTACGAGCATGTAAGGGGAATACTGAACATTACATAAGTTTGAACTGGAACTAAAAAACATACTCACCTCATCTCAACACAAAGGTACTCAACTCCGTATAATGTAAAAGCACCAATAGAGATGCATTATAAAAGAAAGATTTTAAAACAGTAGATAACAACTCAGTGTATTTAAAAATACAATAATAATAACTCAGTTTGTATGTAGAAATACAAAATAACTATGTTTGGGAGATTCTCTAACCGACAACCATAACTATGAGCTATGTGATAATACAGCGTCTCACCCATGCTGCCAGAACTGTCATATACCTTCTGGAGTATAGAACTCCTCAACTAAGTGGATCCTCTAAGCTTTGCTTAAAAAGCAATAAGGAATCATCTAAAATGTATGACCTTTTCTACCCATTGTCGCTACATGGTTTATGAGGACTTTGAGTTATCTGAACTCGTCCCCATATTGATGCTCAATACTACTCACAAAATATGACTTTAGCTCATATAATTAAACACATTTCCTCATCCTCATACTTTGAGATTATTACTCAAAAGGTTTTTCTCTTAAAAGAGATAGTACTCAAAACTCCTCACAAACTCCTTTGGAAATCAGTTTTTTCCTTCATTTTAAATGTAAAAACATTTACTCTTGGGAATACTTAGTTCCCATATATTCATTTTGAAAAAAATGAAACTCAACTCTCCTCATCCTCACACTCAAGTACTCAAGTACTCAAGTCTTAAAACAAGTTTAATAAAAGTTTGTAAAAGACATCTCAAAATGACTCGAAAGAACTCCCTTGAACTTTACTTTTAATTCTATCTTGAATTTCAAATGTGAATCCAAGAATTATGATTTGGAATGTAGGACCTCAGAATGATTTAGGAAGGTTAAGATAATTGAACATAAGAAAGAGTGAAGACCCAAATTAAAGAACACTGGTGTGACGCGGAGATGGAATTATATTTTTGGCCGCAAAATTATTTTTAAGGCAAAGGACTTTGTATCCTCTCCACGACGTGGAGAGGGGGGTAGTTATTTGGGGACTGAAATTCCAAGCTCCTCCGCGACGCAGACCAGGGTGCAATTATTCGCCCGATCTTTTCTTCTCCTCCCCAATCTCGATTCAATTCATACCCACTGCAAATCTAAGGTAAAAATACACAAATTCTCATAACCAAGAACATTTTCATCGAAATCCCTCACAAGAAATACGCTCATTCGCAACTCTTACCTCAAGAACTCAACAAGAACTTCATTATCAAAGAACAAATCACAAATCCTCAAGAACTCAAAGAATTCAACCTCAAGAATGAAATTATGGATAAAAATCACATGATTGGCATGTGGGTTAATGATCACAACATTATGAAAGCTTACATACCTCTATTTAGCGAAATAAATCCTCAATTCGCAAAAAACCTTAACTGTTCTTCCTTTTCTCCTCTTTTCTCTTCTTGAACTCTTTTTTAAAACCCTAAGCATATTTAGGATTATGAAAATTGACCCAAATAAGTTTAGACCCCCTAAAACCTTACTAAAAATGTTTAAATCTAATGGGGTAAGGGAAAGACCAAAATACCCCTCATTAATTTGGATAACTCTCCTTAACTGGACAAGTTGATTTCAAACGGGCATATCCCACTCATCCAAACTCGAAACTTAGCAAACTCGATGGCATTGGAAAGAGGATTCAAAGAACTTTCATTTTATATCTTATGGGCCACCTAACTCATCCTTTACTGAAAGTTATGGTCGTTTGAAGTTAACCCAAAACTCACAACTTAAGTTTAACTTGAACAAACCTCAAATTAGCTCTTTAAAAATTAGTTCTTTCTAATTTTAGATCTTTCTAAGGTGGGATGTTACAAATTCCTCCATACAATTATGAATCACTAATGAAAATCACAATTCTTAGCCATAGAGATTTCAAGAAACTAATTCAAGAATCTCAAGAAAGGTTTTCTTGATTGTTCTCCTCTAAGCTAGGGTTTCAAGGCTTCTAATCAAGTTCTTATTCAAGATTCTTCAAGAAACTTGTTTTTCTAGGTATATAAGGCTATCATAGTATTTTACTAGTTCATCCTCACACCCTACATGTACTTCAAATTAGTAAAGGAGTAATCTAGGTTTCTATCCCTAGATTTTATTATTCTTGAGATGAGTTGATTTTTAGTTCTTGATTTCCTAATTTTTTTGAAATTCTATTCCTAATTATTTAATTGCTATATGTTATGCATTTAAGATTCTTGAGTTGATTCGTTCATGTCTATATTTCAACATGAACCATATGAATTCAGTATTCTTGACATGAGTAGTACCCTCGAGTTCTAAGTTCTGAGTTCTTGAGTTCTGAGTACTGAGTTTTCATTTTGATATTAAGACCCCTGAGCTGAGTCGTTCATGTCCATAATTGCGCATGAACTTTATGAATTGAGATAAATTTTGAGAAGCTTTTTGAAGCCAATATTTGAGTTTTAAACAGAGTTTTTGAGAAAGTAAAGATGAGTTTTGAGAAAGAGTTTTTAAAACATGATTAGTATGAAAGACGAGTATGCCATCAATGTTTAAGCATTATGGTATCTCGATATACCATCAATGTTTATGCAGTATGACTTTTTGAGCCATCAATGATCATATCACAATATGATTTTAATATATTTTTGAAAAAGAGTTTACAAGTATGAATTGAGTAAGAGTATAAGGGAACTAAGTATTCCCAAAGGTGTTAGTTTTTACATTGATAAAAGAAAAAACTTTGATTTCTGAATGAGTTATTAGTTCAAAGATATTTCAAGAGAAGTTACCTCTTTTAAGAGGATAGTTTGAGCAATTATCGCAAACCAGAGGAAGAGTATGTTTTTAAACATTGAGCATAAATTTATATCACTTATTTAGGGAGTAGTATCAAGCATCGAATTGGGTTAGAGTCTTTGATGATTCGAAAGTCCCAGAGAACTACATAGCCAGCGTAGGATAGGATAGCATCGACACTTCATTCGGCTCCTCACTACCTATGAGAAGGCCAATTGGATGGATCCTTAGTCACGATATCATCATATACCCCGGAAAAGTATACAATGGCCCTGGAAACGTGAGATAAAATGTTGTATCATTGCCAGGCTCATGGTAATGGTTGTCGGTTAGAGAAACTCCCCACAAGTAAAGTATATTATTTTCGTGTTGCTTTCATTGTATATTTTATTTTAAATCTTAAATGATTTTCACTTCATGTTCATTTATTGATTCAGTGGAATGTGTGTGTGTATATATATATATATACATATATATATATATATACATATATATATATTATAGTCCTTTCATTTAGTTATTTGTTATTCAGCTATATTACATACTCGTAAATTCAATGTACTGATGTCATTTGACCTACATCGTTTAATGATGCAATTACAGGTTCTTAGGATCCTCAACAAGAGCCCGTTAAGATCAATTCGTCTGCTCACCATCTCTTTGAGTAAGACCTCCTTGCTTTCGGAGGACCCCAGTTTTATGAGTTGTTAGTATTAGTAAAATTTTGAGTAGTCGTGGGTTTTGTCCCAACACATGTCCCTGGACGTAGCCGGCACTCGATATCACCCAGACACATATTTTTCTCTGTTGTGTGATATCTTTAGTTAAGTATGAATTATGTCAAAAAATGATAAGTCCTCATAGAAAACCTTTTTCATTGTAATATTTATTACCTCTACTTACCATAGTTTCACACTAATAGATTGTTTCATCTATAGAACAACCTATGACATGACCAAGCTATCTCAAATAATCTTTTCATATTTTAAATTTTCTAGAAAAATGCAAACATGTTTTTGGATAGGAAGAGATAATAATATCAATAATAAATAGATAGAGTCATTTCACAAATCACTACAATAAATAAAATAGTAGTTTTCGAGTTTGAAAATTTATCATTAGCTTTAGTCAGATGGATCTAAGCTTTTCATGATTTTCCTTCTTTATCTAGTCATTTTTTTCATTTTTTTCATTTTTCCATTTTAAGTATGTAAGTTCTAATAAATCTAGGTCAAAATAAAGGAGATCGATTCTCTTATATTTGGCCAAACTACAAGAGAAACAATTGTTACTGCGGTGAGGATTAATTTAATATGTGATAGAGTTTGCAGTAACTTTTAACAATTTCATTAAAAATAGAAGCTTTTAAAATTAATTTGACCCAAAAATGTAACTTTTTTAGAAAGAAAATTGGATGTAGGATGATTTTTTTCACACATTCAATGAGTTAAGTGAAACTTAAGAGATGCAACACCACAACCATTATTGATCTTGTTACATAATGCATACTGTTGATGAATACACCTTTTTATTTCTATGTTTTTTTTGGGTATTGTATCACTTGATTAAGTTCTTAAAATATAACATGAAACATAGTAAGTGAGTAATTTACATCCTTTTTAAAAAAACCTTCTCCATCACTTCATGCAAGTTCTTAGTTTACAAAAGTTTTAACTAATTTTTTAATATTTTCTACTTGGTATGGATAAGCAGTACAAAGTTGGTGATGAGGATGCAACATTGATGGAAGTTCCCATATCTTTACTTGAACTTCAAGAATCAAAAACTGGTGTTGTTGAGGTAAGCTTTTGAAATCCAATTACAAATTGTTAGTTTTCGACCTTTTGAGATATGCACAAAAATCTTTTGATGGATTCTTAAACAATTTTTTAATTGTGTTATGAAAGAAAGAAAAATATTATTCTCTAAAGCTAAAATATATGGATTGTATCACAACATCAATATTTAAATATTTTATATAAATAAATATAAGTAAAAATTCGAATCCCCAATTTTGCGGTTTTTTAGTGAAGTCCTACAGTAATGCCGAAAAATGATAGGTCTTTCAAGATAACTTTCGCCCATATAATATTATTTACCATTATAAAATTAAGGGAAAATTATGCAAAATGGCAAACATCTAAAGTATATTCTGTAATATAGTTATAGCTTTTATTATTTTTAATCCATGGTTGTAGTGTTGAGAATTTTTGCTATTCAGTTTCCCAATTGTATAAATTCAGAATTTGTATATTCCGGTCTCTGATTCTATAAATTCTGAATTTGTATAATTTAGTTCTTGATTGTACAAATCGAAACTTTGTATATGCTTACCCTAGCTATTTGTATAAGGTTTATGAAAAATTCATAATACATTATCATATTTGTATATTGCCAAGCGTAATATACAAATGAAGTTCTGAAAATTTCAAAACGCATAAACTTTAAATTTATATATATTTATCCTTTTTGTATATTCACAAGCAAAATATACAAACGGTCAAGCAAAATATAGAAACTGCAGCCTCCATTACAAACAAAACTATAGTTATGTAGCACAATTACTGAAACTATGGCTATAGAACCGTATTATGTCTATTATCTTTGTTATTTCTTAAATTTTCTCTATAATTAATTTCTACTTTATAAGGAGAATTTTTTTTTTGAGAAAATATTTTCAAGCATCAACATAAATAAATAAATTTATTCATTCGGAATTTTCTTTTTTAGTGTTAGTTGTATAATAGAAGAAAGAAAACGGTTTTCTTTCTAAAGATAAAACATTTGAATCGCCTAACAACAACAACATTTAACTCTTCATTAATCCCAAACAAGTTGAAATTGATTATATGAATTCTCATTTCTCCATTTAAGCTTAATTAATCATTTCATAGTCATTAAATGAAAATAAGAATAAAAAAATCTTAAATGCATATAAATAATAGTAATAATTATAGTAGTAGTATGAGAATTTCTCTAATAAGTCTAAGACCTCTTATTTGTTTTAAGATTATATATAAGATATCTAAATTTTAATGTATATTTGACTAAACAAATGTACATTAACAATCTCTTACTAAACTACTCAATATTAAGATGATGTATTAAAATATGAATACTAAATAATAGGGCTACTTATTATTTAACATATAATATATAAAATATTTCTTTATTTAAAATTTAATAAATACAAAGTTTAGGAAAAATGGCTAAAATGACACTAATGTATGATCGAATTTGTAGTAACATACTCATACTTTATGGAGTACCTAGTATCCACTTGAATATTGTTTTAAAGAATCATTTTGACATATGTGTCAAAACTCGATTGTGGAAGAATATAATTATTCATGAGATTGCATTTCAAAAGTCAGTTAGTTTCTGTAACGCCCCACTTTTTGAAAGAACTAGAATTAGAAAGAAACCGTTTTTAGAAATAATCAAATTTGGAAAGTTTTAAAAAGTTAAACAAAGTATGAGTTTTGGGTCAACCTCAAATGACCATAACTTCTAGCACATGATGATTTAAGTGGGCTACAAGATACCGTAAGAACGGTCCTTGAATTATCTTTCCAACGCCACTGAGTTTGTGCAATTTCAAGCTCGTATGAGAGAGATATGCCCATTTGAAGTTGGGTTGTCTAGATAAGGAAAGTCAAAACTGGATTTTAGAAGGGTATTATGGTCTTTCCACTACCCAATTAATTAAATTTGTTTTTCATAATTAAGTTGGGGTCTAATTACGCTTTATAAAATTAAGTTAGGATTTTGAGAGAAGAGAAAAGAAGAGGAGAAAAGAGGAGAAGAAGCAAGGATTCGTCGCGTTCTTGAAGTTAAGCTTGTGGATTTCGCCAAGGTTTGATCCCTACGAGGTATGTGAGATAACATAGTGTTGGGTTAGTTCACCCACGCACCAATCATGATTTAATTCAGTGAAATTAGGTTCTTGAAAGTATAGAAATTGAGTTCTTGATGGATTGTGTTGAAGTNTTTTTAAAGAACTAAAATTAGAAAGAAACCGTTTTTAGAAATAATCAAATTTGGAAAGTTAAGCAAAGTATGAGTTTTGGGTCAACTTCAAATGACCATAAATCCTAGCACAGGATGATTTAGGTGGGCTACAAGATACCGTAAGAACGGTCCTTGAATTATCTTTCCAATGCCACCGAGTTTGTGCAATTTCGAGTTCGTATGAGGGAGATATGCCCATTTGAAGTTGGGTTGTCCAGATAAGGAAAGTCAAAACTGGATTTTAGAAGGGTATTATGGTCTTTTCACTACCCAATTAATTAAATTTGTTTTTCATAATTAAGTTGGGGTCTAATTACGCTTCATAAAATTAAGTTAGGGTTTTGAGAGAAGAAAAAAGAAGAGGAGAAAAGTGGAGAAGAAGAAAGGATTCATTGCGTTCTTGAAGTTAAGCTTGTGGATTTCGCCAAGGGTTGATCCCTACGAGGTATGTGAGATAACATAGCATTGGGTTAATTCACCCACGCGCCAATCATGATTTAATTCAGCGAAATTATGTTCTTGAAAGTATAGAAATTGAGTTCTTGATGGATTGTGTTGAAGTTTCTATTGGGTTCTTGGTTGTTGAAGTTCTTGAGAATTTCTTGAGTTAGATTCATGAAAGTTGATGTTGTTTTGAGTAGATTGTTTCATATTTTGGTTATGTATTTGAATCTAAGTGTCTGGGAAAGGAACCATTTGAATCTAGATGGTTTAGAGTTGAAAAATGACTAAGAAAATTCGTCAAAAAATCTGGGACAAGGGGTAGGGCACCGGGCCACTCAGAGCGCCCTACATCAGTGCCTGAAGTTTGGGCTCTGGGGTGCCGTGCCACTTAGAGCGTCCCAACTCGGCTCCTGAAGTTTTGGCTCTGGTGCCCCGTGCCACTCAGAGCGCCAGGAATGCCAGGTCTTCTACCCTTTCCCACTTCTTTCCGTTTGAGTACCCTTGAAACGTACCTATGTTTTCTAGTTGATTTCTACACTCTAAGGTACGTCCAAATATCATGATATCATCCATAAACATGAATCATAACCTTGAATTCATAAATTCAAATTCAAGGAAAGTTAAGAGTCAAGTCTAGATAGTTCCTAAAGTATTTTCAAAAATATTTTACGAATGCTTTAAACTTGTTTTAAGACTTGAGTTTTGAGTTGAGTAAAGAGTAAAGAGTGAAGTTCATGTCTTCAAAAGAGTACATGGGGACTCTGTATTCCCAAGGAGCAAATGTTTTCACATTAAAACAAGAAAGGAAACACCGATTTCCAACAGTACCTTTGAGCTAGTTTTTCAGTAAAGAGTAAATGCTTTCACAATTAAGCAAGAGAGGGAACACTGATTTCATAAAGAGCCTTTGTGCTAGTTTTTGAGTAATTATCTCTAACCACAGAAAGAGTTATGTAGCCATCAGGGGTAGAAAAGGGTCATACTTTTTAGATGATTCCTTAGTGCTTTTTGGCATAGACTAGTGGATCCATTTAGTAGTTAGGTTCTATACCCTCGACAAGGTACAGGACGGCCCTGGAAGCATGAGGCAAAACGATGTATCATCACATAGCTCTTAAGTGATGGTTTTTGGTTAGAGAAACTCCCACGGAAGTATTTTTGTATTCTTATATACACAGAGTTAATTGTATTTTTATATACCCACAGAGTTTATATTATATCCTTGCATACAAACTGAGTTACTATTGTATTTCTAAATACACAGATTTGTTATCCATGTTTTAAAAGCTTTTCTTTATATTGCATTCATATTATTGATTTGTATTGAAATGAGTTAAGTTGAGTTGAGTTGAGCCCAAGTATGTTCTTTCAGTTACTTTCAAGCTTATGTTTTGTTTTAGAATTCCCCTCATATACTTGTACATTCAATGTATTGATGTCATTTAGTCTGCATCATTCTTATGATGCATATACAGTTAACCAAGATCAGCACCCAGCGTTTCGTTGATCCAGTTGAGCATTCAGAGTCTTGTGGTGAGCCTCCATGCTTTCTGGAGGATCCCTTTTATTACTTTATCAGTTAGTTCATTAGGATGTCGTGTGTCTTGTCCCGACGTCCATCTAAGTTGTTAGAGGCTTCATAGATAGTTAGTTGATGTTAGTCCTTGAGTCTTTTCCATTTCATTTATGTTGAGACTTGAGCTGCCATTTTGGCCAGTTGAATGTTGATCTTTAAAACATTCTAAGTTATTTGTTAAGACAGTTTAGTTTGATTGTATTTCAATACTTTCTTTTATCATGAGTAAGTCTTCCGCTAAGAGTTAAGTCAGGCCAAGGGTTGCTTGATGCCAGCAATGGTTCTTGATGTCACTCCTGCCCAGGGTGTAGGTTCGGGGAGTGACAGTTTCTTCTAGGAAAAATTGAAGTCTGAATGAAGGGATCTCCATTTTTATTTTTATTTTATAAGTGTAAATGAGTGATAACGACCAAAACTCTTTTTTTTTACCTTTTGATCAATGTATGTGTACAAAAGAAATAATTTTTTTTATGTTTTATTTATCCCGCCAGATAAATGTCAAATAAGTACTTTAAAAAAATATTTTGGGGGTGATAGGACCGCCATAAAGTATGAGTGTGTTAGAGCAAATTGAGTCATAGTAAATGTGTATTTTCATCCATTTTACCTTAAATGTAAGAAAACTAAAACTAATCTAATACTAAATCAATAAAATATTTTTAAAAAGTTATATGATGGTTGATGGTTGTGATGGCTAGCTACATTAGTGGTGTATGTCAATTGAGGATGGTGTATTGACTAATGATGGTGTTGTGGATTGTAGCTATTGATAGTGATTATGGTAGAAGTTAAATGTAGTAGTTTGTTGGTGATTGATAGTTGGACAATAGTGATAACTAATGATTATGGTGATAGATGATGGTGGTTGACATTATATAATTGTGACTTATGATGATGATTGTCAATAAGGTTCGATGATTTTTATTCTAATGATGGTTATTGTAAATAATAATTGTAAATAGTAGTTGTTGGTGGTGTTAGTTGATTGTAATGATTTGGTATGGTGGTCATTAAGAATGATAGTTGTGGATATTTTATTATGGCAGATGATAATAGTGATAACTAATGATTGTGGTGATAGATGATGGTTGACAATATATAGTTGTGACATAAGATGGTGATTGTCGATAAAGTTCAATGATTTTTGTTCTACTGATGGTTTGTGTCAATAATAACTGTAAATAGTAGTTGTTAGTGGTGTTAGCTGATTGTAATGATTTGGTATGGTGGTCACTAAGAATGGTAGTTGTTGGTAATTTATTATGGTAGTTGATAACTATGGAAAAAGATGACAATGACTAAATCGAATTGGTGAACTGTTATCTTTTAAGAAATCTTTGAATAGATATGTTAATGATATTAGATTTTGTTAGAGATCTTAATTATTCATACCTATTCATACACATCAATTGAGTGTATCGTTAAAAATCTACTTGATGGTTAAGGTGAGACTGATTAGATTCCAACATAAAAAGATACACACTAAATGATTGACATTTGATTGATTAATATTTAATCTTAATGAAGTAAAAATAAATGAGACCTAAATTCTAATTTTCACTAGTAGATATCACCTATATGTATCTTTTTTTCTATTGTGTGATATCTTTAGTTAAGTTTGCTTTTATGCTAAAAAATGGTAAGTCCTTTGAGTCAACTTTCTTTGATATAATTATTAACACCTTCAGTAATAACATTTTACTCTAGTGAACCGATATATCTATAAAAGAACTTACGACATGAACAAACTATCACGATCTTATCTCATTTTATCATTTTTAAAAAGATGTATACAATATTTTTGTTTAGGAGGAAAATTACATTAGTGATAATCAGATAGATTCATTTCACATATCAGTGTAACAATAACCTGGTTGTCACTCCCCGAAGCTACCCCCAAGGCATAAACACGGGACCAAGGAACATGAGTGACCCCAAGTTAACTCTGAGCTGGCATATCATAAGCATACATAAAAGGAATACTGTGCGGAAGCATAAGATATAAGATATACTGAAATTATAGGGAATACCTATTCTAAGTCTGAATATATATAACTGAGTTTAATGACAACTGAAAGATCAAACTCAAACTAAAACTGAATCTAAACTATGTCTGAATAAAAGCCTCTACAGACTAGAGATTCTGATACATGTCCCCACCTAACTCTAGAAAAACTGAAACTAAAAGAATAAAAATGGAAAGATAACATGTCACTCGTCCTCGAAGAATAAGGACTCACCACTGATGATGTAGAACTGGAGATCGGGAAACGATCTATGCGTGATCTGAATGTTGAGGACCTGAACCTGCATCACAAGAAGATGTAGCGCAGAGTATGTGTCAGTACTTGAAAGGTACTGAGCATGCAGGGTAGAATAAAGTTGAATAAAACGTATAACTGAACAAAGCGATAAAGTGATGTTATAATCTGAACATGATAAATATGCTAAATATGAGCTAACTGAATTTAGTGACCAAGTTTATAATATACTGAAACTGGAGATTGAACTGTAATTGATAACCTGGTCAATATACTAGAGTCTGTCTGTGGGAGCTACTAATAACCGATAAAAAACCACATGAGTTAAATGAGGAGTCCGATGTATGCGCCCTATTGAGAGGATCCAATATACCTTGCCAGGGGTATAGAGGCATGACTGGCGTGATCACTAAGTATAATGCACACAGAGGGGACTTACCTACGGGGGCACGTAGTTCTGGGACTATGAGGGTGACTGACCCTAGACAAACTCGGTATTAAGCCTACTCCCAATAGAATGTATAAAATACAATATAACTGAAATAAACTGGATAGCTCAACATTCTGACATGCTAACTGAAATGCAACATTATAAAACTAATAATGATACATTCAATATCTGAGGCACGAATATCTATTTATACTGGCCTAGAAAGTGTAATTCATGAACAAAACGAATCTACATAATTAGGGTTCTAAATTTCATGCAAGAAACTAAGTTAAATTATTACGAAACTATGATAATCTAATTTGGAGTATTCTAACAGCTAAATTACAATAATTTCTAACATTCAAGAAACCCTAGGTCTAGATTCTGACTAAAATCTAGGGACCTAATGGGTGAAAGTAACCCACTAGTGAAATCCCACATACCTCATGATGAATTCAATGGAGAAATCTTTTGATTTTGGCGATGAAACTGATGAAAACTTGTTGCGTTCTTGGACTAGGGTTGCTCGACTCTTTCTCTTTCTTTTCATTCAACTTGGATGAATTTTGGAGAATGAGTTGACTTGGGTAAGTTATAATTATGTTTCTAGGCTAAAACTGACAAAAATGATGTAGTTTAGGGGTTAAACGATGTAGTTTAGAGGTCCAACACATACGGAAAAGACCCCTAACTTAAAAGTTATTGGGGGTCACCGACAGAACAGATCGACGAACCGTGGGTGGACTAACGATCCATTCTGATCGGCCGTCGAATGACGTCTAGTAGCTGGATTCTGAGGGTCTAACCCACGGTCTGGGACCACGAACTATGGCCTGACCTACGGTTTGTAGGTCTTGGCGTGGGCTGACCCTTAGTGGGATTTTCTGGACCTTTTTTGGGAGGGCTTCAGGTGGTGAACAATGGACCACTAGGACAGACCGTGGGTCATGCTACGATCCGTAGGTGGTGCCCGTTGATGGCACCTATAACTTCTGAAATCTGTATTTTTGGTAGTTCTAACATATGGGGTGTTACATTATCTCCCCCTTGGGAACATTTGTCCTCGAATGAAGGCTAAACTAGCTGAAATAGAGGGAAAGAGATGCAACCCTACCACTAAGTACTGGAAACTAAAATCTAACTAAACTAAGTTCCAAGAACATGCAAATATGCTGAAAATGCAAGTATAGCTGAAGGAATATGATACTAGGATTGAATTTATGCATGAGTAACTGAAAGACTAGACAAGAACTATTACCTCAAGTTGGAATGAAATCAGAAGGAAAGAGATAAGGATACATGGCCTTCATGGCTGCTTCAGCCTCCCAAGTATCTCCCTCTACGGACGGACTCCTCCACAAAACCTTAACTGAAGCGACTTCTTTGTTTCTCAACCTTCGAACCTGCGATCAAGAACTTCAACTGGCACATCTTCATATGTGAGACTATCCTTCACAGCCACACTTTCTAATGGCACAATAGATGTTGGATCACCCACACACTTCTTCAACAACAAAATGTGAAAGACCGGATAGACTGCTGCTAGTTCTGCTGGCAACTCTAACTCATAAGACACTTTACAAATTCTTTTCAAGATCTTGTAAAGACCTACATATCTGGGACTAAGCTTTTCTTTCTTGCCAAATCTCATCACCCCCTTCATAGGTGACACTTTCAGGAAAACCCAATCATCAATTTGGAACTCCAAGTCCCTTCTCCTTACATATGCATAGGACTTCTGACGACTCTGGGCTGTCTTAAGTCTATCTCTGATGAGCTGAACTTTTTCCACTGCATCATGAACTGAATCTGGCCCTATCAAGGCTGCTTCACCTATTTCAAACCAACCAACTAGAAATCTACATCTACGCCCATATAATGCCTCATAAGAGGCCATCTGAATACTAAAATGGTAGCTATTACTGTAGGCAAACTCTATAAGAGGAAGGTGATCATCCCAACTACCCCTGAAGTCGATCACGCAAGCTCTCAACATGTCCTCTAAGGTCTGAATGGTATGCTCTGCCTGACCATCCATTTGTGGATGAAATGTTATGTTGAGATTAACTTGAGTACCAAGACCTTCCTGAAATGACTACCAAAAATGATAGGTAAATTGAGGACCTCTATCTGACATGATAGACAAAGGAACCTCGTGCAACCTGACTATCTCATTAATGTAAAGCTTGGCGTAATCCTCTGCCGAATCTGTAGTCTTGACAACCAAAAATTGTGAAGACTTAGTAACTCTGTCAACTATCACCAAAATGGAGTCATGTTGTCTGCGAGTACGAGGTAAACCTGTAATGAAGTCCATATTGACCACCTCCCACCTCCCACTTCCACGTAGGACTGTTAATCACTTGAGAAATACTTCTTAGTTTCTAATGTTCTACCTTCACTTGTTGACAGTTCGGGCACTTAGCCACAAAATCTTCTATATCTCTTTTCATACCATTCCACCAAAAGACTTCATGCAGATCACGGTACATCTTAGTGGCACCTAGATGAATAGAATACTTGGAGTTATGGGATTCTGCAAGAATCTACTGTCTCAACTCACCTACCTTAGGAACACATAAATGGCCCTGATAACGAAGCACACCATCTCCTCAGGAGAAAACCTCAACCCTCTGCTGATGAACTGCACCCTTCAGTTGAAGCAATATAGGATCACTACCTTGTTTTTCCTTAACCTCCGCTACTAATGAATATTCTGAGCCATTCTAAACGGTTACACTACCATCTGATATGCTCATGAAAGTCCTTAAGAACGAGAAAGCCGACTAAAAGGCAGCATCTATTTGATGCATCATCACATGGCCCCCGTGTAACTCCTCGAGAATCATGTCATTCGCTAAGGTGAACTCCTAAGCGAGCAAGCCGGTGAACATCTTTCGCTAATTCATTCTTTTATTCCTCAACATGCGCTACACTACCCATAGATAGTCTGCTAAAAGCATCAGCTACTACATTGGCCTTATCAGGATGGTAAAGCATATTTATATCATAGTCCTTGAGGAATTCAAGCCATCTCATCTGACGAAGATTCAACTCTTTCTGGGTGAACAGATATTGACTGTGAACACATCTACGTGAACACCATACAAGTAATGTCTCCAAATCTTAAGGGAAAATACCACTGCTGCAAGCTCGAGGTCATGAGTCGGATAGTTATTATCATGCACCTTAAGTTGTCTAGAAGCATAAGTTATTACCTTACTTAGTTGCATCAACACACAACACATGCCGACTCTGGATGCATCACAATAGATCACATAGCCATCTAAAACCTTCTGGTAAAGTCAAGACAAGAGTTGTAGTCAACCTAATTTTTAGTTTTGCAAAGCTCTTCTCAAACTCATCTGACACATGAAACTTGCCTTTTTTCTATGTCAACTTAGTCAATGGATAAGCTATTGATAAAAATCCTTCCATGAACCTTCTGTAATAACCAGTCAAACCCAAGAAACTTCTGATATCTGGTGGATCTGGGCCATTGTTTGACTGCATCTATTTTATGAGAATCCACTCGAATCCCTTCGCTAGATAGTATATGCTCAAGGAAAGCAATTGATTGTAACCAAAACTCACATTTGCAAAACTTAGCGAATAACTGGCGATCTTTGAGAGTTTGCAGGATAATCCTCAAATGAGTCGCACGTTCTTTCTCATTCCTAGAGTAAATGAGGATATCATCAATAAAGACGATAACGAACAAGTCCAAATATTGAACACCCTGTTCATCAAATCCATGAAAGTTGCATGAGCATTGGTTAGTCCAAATGATATAACTACAAATTCATAGTGACCATATCGAGTTCTGAAGGTTGTTTTAGGATGTCACTATCTCTGACTCTGAGTTGATGATAACCGAATCTGAGGTCTATCTTCGAAAAATGACTAACACCGTGAAGTTGGTCAAACAAGTCATCAATCTTGGGGATGGGATACTTATTATTGATTGTGACTTTGTTCAACTGTAGATAGTCAATGCACATCCTGAGAGAACCATCTTTCTTTTTCACGAACAACACTGGTGCACCCCATGGGAAAATACTAGGTCTGATGAAACCCTTATCTAGAAGGTCTTTCAGCAGCTCTTTCAATTTCGTAAGCTTAACTGGAGCCATTTTGTAAATAGGAATATAAATAGGAAGGAGATCAATTCCAAAGTCGATTTCCCTTTCGGGAGGAACTCTGGGAAAATCTTCTGAAAACACTTCTGGGAACTCATTTACTAAAGGAACTGACTCAAGAGTTGGGGTTTCGGAGCTTGAATCCTTAACCTAAACTAGATGATAGATATACCCCTTCGAAATCATCTTTCTGGCCTTAAGGTAAGAAATGAATGACCCATAGGCACTGAGCTACTACCCGTCAATTCTAAGATTGACTCATCTGGAAACTGGAAACGAACGAACCTAGTTCTACAATCGATTGAGGCATAGCAGGAATGTAAGCAATCCATGCCTATAATGATATCAAAGTCTACCATTTCTAACTCGACAAGATCTCCTGAGGTGACTTTCTAAGAGACTGTGACAGGGAAATTATTGTATACCCATCTAGCTATAACTGGGTTACCAACTAAGGTAGAGACTGACAAGGGTTCTAAAAGAGTTTCTGGATTGACACCAAATGTTACTACTATAAAGGGAGTTACAAAAGAAAGAGTATCCCCTGGATCTAACACTACAAAAACATCTAAAGAATGACTCAAAGGATACCAGTGACATCAAGAGAATCTTCTTGGTCTTGGCGAGCTTGGAGAGCATAGAGCCTCTCTTGGCGTTGACCGCCACCTGTACCACATGACATACCCTACTAAGTTGGGTGACCTATTGGTGTTGCTGGAGCGGTAGACTGAGTCCTATTATTATTATCTTTTTGCCCCTGTCTGGAAGAAGGAAAATCTTTCAACCTATGGCCATACTGACCACACCCAAAGAATCTTTCCTTGCCTGCAAGACACTCGCCCGAATGGTTCTTACCGTACTTTGGAAAAGTTGGGTAGGTCCTATTTCCTGAAAAACTCCCCTGAGACTTAGAGCTTGGTGCCCTACTATTCTGATCCTGTCGAAACTGTGAGTGATTTCCACCACCCAATTTCTACTGAGAGTACTCATAGTTCCCTATTCTAGCTTTCTTGTTGTCCTTAGCTATTTCTTTAAGTTTATCTCCTTCAACCTGATGAGCATGAGTCATGAGCCTAGAGATACTCATATCCTCTAACAACATAGCATTTATGCACTCTGTCTTCACTAAGTCGGATACTCCAAACAGAAACTTACTCATTTGTGCCTTTGGATCGGCAACCATATGTGAGCATACCTAGAGAGTTAGGTGAAATTAAGTCCATACTCTTGGACTGACATTGTACCTTGTCTCAAATTCATAAACACCTGAGCTTTAGCCTCTCTCAACTCTCTTAGGAAGAACATATCCAGAAAAGATTCGGTAAAACACTCCCAAGTCATAAGAGTTGCATCCACACTCCTGTTTTCTTTCCACTGAGTGTACCATATGTGAGCCACATCCTTAAGCTGGTAGGATGCCAACTCTAACCTATCATTACCAGTCACTTGCATCATTCCAAAGATTTTCTTAACCTCATCAATGAAGTTATGTGGGTCCTCACCAACTTGCGACCCTAAAAACTCAAGCGGATTCATCCTAAAAAAATCTCAAACTCTAGCTGCCATTGATCCACCATTTCTAGTAGTAGGATTTGGAACCTGCTGATTGTTTCGGTTAGTCATACTCTGAGCCAAAAGTTGAATCGCCTTTCGAAACTCTGCATTCGAAACCTCATGGTCTGGGACTAGAGGGACTGCATTAGCATTGCGTGCATTAGCATTCCTTGGTTAAGCTCTACGAGGAGGCATGATCTAAAACGCATAACGTCGAATTAGAAACGAGAAGTTGGATCATACCTTACGCACAATAAGAGTAGCAAAGAAAGTGATGTTATCCTAAAACACTTCGTAGTCTCCCTCTCATTAGATGTGGTGCACTTTATACCCATGAAAGAGACTCTACTTAGTGCGGCTTTTCAGATTTCCTAGGACTCTTAAACCTAATGCTTTGATACCAAGTTTGTCACTCCCCAAAGATACCCCTAAGGTGTAAACATGGGACCTAGGATCACGAGTGACCCCAAGTTAACCCTGAGCTGGCATATCATAAGCATACTTAAAATAAATACTATGTGGAAGCATAAGACATGAGATAAACTGAAATGATAGGGAATACTCATTCTAAGTCTGAATATATATAACTAAATTTAATGACAACTAAAAGATCAAACTCAAACTAAAACTGAATCTAAACTATGTCTAATAAAAGCCTCTACTAACTAGAGACGTTGAGACATGTCCCCAGCTAACTCTAGCAAAACTGAAGCTAAAAGGCTGAAAATGGAAAGATAACATGTCACTCATCCTCGAAGAATGAGGACTCACCACTGATGCTACTGAACTGGAGATTAGGAACAGATCTACGCGTGATCTAAATGCTGAGGACCTGAACCTACATCACGAGAAGATGTAGCGTAGAGTATGCGTCAGTACTTGAAAGGTACTGAGCATGCAGGATAGAATAAAGTTGAATAAAACATATAACTGAATAGAGTGATAAACCGATGCTATAATTTGAACATGATAAATATGCTAAACATGCTAAATATGAACTAACTGAATGTAGTCACCAAGTTTATAATATACTGAAACTGAAGACTGAACTGTAACTGATAACCTGGTCAATACACTAGAGTCTGTTTGTGGAAGCTACTTATAGCCGACATAAAACCACATGAGCTAAATGTGGAGTCCGATGTATACGCCCCATCGAGAGGACCCAATATACCTTGCCAAGGGTATAGAGGCATCACTAACTTGATCACTAAGTATAATGCCCACATAGGGGACTTACCTATGGGGCACGTAGTTCTGGGACTATGAGGGTGACTGACCCTAGTCCAACTCTATATTAAGCCTACTCCTAATAGAATGTATAAAATACAATATAACTAAAATAAACTGGATAGCTCAAGATTCTGACATACTAACTAAAATGCAACATTGTAATACTAATAATGAGACATTCAATATTTGAGGCATGTATATCTGTTTAAACTGGCCTAGCAAGTGTAATTCATGAACAAAACGAATCTACACAACTAGGGTTCTGAATTTCATGCAAGAAACTAAGTTGAATTGTTACGAAACTATGATAATCTGATTTGGAGTATTCTAACAGCTAAATCACAATAATTTCTAACATTCAAGAAACTAGGTCTAGATAATATCAAGGGAATCAAGATTCTGACAGAAATCTAGGGACCTAATGGGTTAAAGGAACCCACTAGTGAAATTCCACATACCTGGTGACGAATTCTACGGAGAAATCTTTCGATTTTGGGGATGAAACTAATGAAAACTTGTTACGTTCTTAGACTAGGGCTGCTCAACTCTTTCTCTTTTTTTTCGTTCAACTTGGATGAATTTTGGAGAATAAGTTGACTTGGGTAAGTTCTAATTAAGTTTCTAGGCTAAAACTTACCAAAACGACGTAGTTTAAGGGTCTAACGCATAGGGAAAAGACCAAAAGACCCTGACTTAAAAGCTGTCGGGGGTCACCGACGGACCATGGGTGGACCGACGGTCCGTTCTGGTCGGCCGTCGAATGATGTCTGGGAGCCAGATTCTGAGGGTCTGAACACAGCCCGAGACCACGGAATGTGGCCTGACCTGCAGTCCGTAGTTCCTTGCGTGAGCTGACCCTTAGCGGAATTTTCTGGACCTTTTCTGTGAGGGCTGCAGGTGGTGAACCACGGACCACCAGGACGGACCATTGGTCACCCTACAGTCCATGGGTGGTGCCCGTCGATGGCACCTGCAACTTCTGAAATTAGTATATTTGGTAGTTCTATCATATGGGGTGTTACACTGGTAGTTTTGGAGTTTGAATTTCTTTACAAGTACTAGTCAGATGGATCTAAGCTTTTCATGATTTTTTTCCTCTCTTTATTTAACCATTTATTTTATTTTTCTATTTCANCTCCAAAGATTTTCTTAACCTTATCAATGAAGTTATGTGGGTCCTCACCAACTTGCGACCCTTAAAACTCAAGCGGATTCATCCTAACAAAATATCAAACTCTAGTTGCCATTGATCCACCATTTCTAGTAGTAGGATCTGGAACCTGCTGATTGTTTTGGTTAGTCATACTCTGAGCCAAAAGTTGAATCGCCTTTCGAAACTCTGCATTCGAAACCTCATGGTCTGGGACTAGAGGGAATGCATTAGCGTTGCGTGTATTAGCATTCCTTTGTTAAGCTCTACGAGGAGGCATGATCTGAAACGCATAACGTCGAATTAGAAATGAGAAGTTGGATCATACCTTACGCACAATAAAAGTAGCAAAGAAAGTGATGTTTTCGTAAAACACTTTGTAGTCTCCCTCTCATTAGATGTGGTGCACTTTATACCTATGAAAGAGACTCTACTTAGTACGGTCTTTCAGATTTCCTAGGACTCTTAAACTTAATGCTCCGATACCAAGTTTGTCACTCCCCGAAGATACCCCTAAGGCGTAAACATGGGACCTAGGGTCACGAGTGACCCCAAGTTAACCCTGAGTTGGCATATCATAAGCATACTTAAAAGAAATACTATGCGGAAGCATAAGACATGAGATAAACTGAAATAATGGGGAATACCCATTCTAAGTCTGAATATATATAACTAAATTTAATGACAACTAAAAGATCAAACTCAAACTAAAACTGAATCTAAACTATGTCTGAATAAAAGCCTCTACTGACTAGAGATGTTCAGACATGTCCCCAGCTAACTCTAGCAAAACTGAAGCTAAAAGACTGAAAATGGAAAGATAACATGTCACTCATCCTCGAAGAATAAGGACTCACCACTAATACTACTGAACTGGAGATTGGGAACCGATCTATGTGTGATCTAAATGCTGAGGACCTGAACCTAAATATGAACTAACTGAATGTAGTGACCAAGTTTATAATATACTGAAACTGAAGACTGAACTGTAACTGATAACTTGGTCAATACACTAGAATCTGTCTGTGGGAGCTACGTACTTATAACCGACATAAAACCATATGTGCTAAATGTGGAGTCCGATGTATACGCCCCATCGAGAGGACCCAATATACCTTGCCAAGGCTATAAAGGCATCACTAGCTTGATCACTAAGTATAATGCCCACATAGGGGACTTACCTATGGGGGCACATAGTTCTGGGACTATGAGGAAGACTGACCCTAGTCCAACTCTGTATTAAGCCTACTCCTAATAGAATATATAAAATACAATATAACTAAAATAAACTGGATAGCTCAAGATTCTGACATGCTAACTGAAATGCAACATTGTAATACTAATAATGAGACATTCAATATTTGAGGCATGTATATCTGTTTAAACTGGCCTAGCAAGTGTAATTCATGAACTAAACGAATCTACACAACTAGGGTTCTGAATTTCATGCAAGAAACTAAGTTGAATTGTTACGAAACTATGATAATCTGATTTGGAGTATTCTAACAGCTAAATCACAATAATTTCTAACATTCAAGAAACTAGGTCTAGATAATATCAAGGGAATCAAGATTCTGACAGAAATCTAGGGACCTAATGGGTTAAAGGAACCCACTAGTGAAATTCCACATACCTGGTGACGAATTCTACGGAGAAATCTTTCGATTTTGGGGATGAAACTAATGAAAACTTGTTACGTTCTTAGACTAGGGCTGCTCAACTCTTTCTCTTTTTTTTCGTTCAACTTGGATGAATTTTGGAGAATAAGTTGACTTGGGTAAGTTCTAATTAAGTTTCTAGGCTAAAACTTACCAAAACGACGTAGTTTAAGGGTCTAACGCATAGGGAAAAGACCAAAAGACCCTGACTTAAAAGCTGTCGGGGGTCACCGACGGACCATGGGTGGACCGACGGTCCGTTCTGGTCGGCCGTCGAATGATGTCTGGGAGCCAGATTCTGAGGGTCTGAACACAGCCCGAGACCACGGAATGTGGCCTGACCTGCAGTCCGTAGTTCCTTGCGTGAGCTGACCCTTAGCGGAATTTTCTGGACCTTTTCTGTGAGGGCTGCAGGTGGTGAACCACGGACCACCAGGACGGACCATTGGTCACCCTACAGTCCATGGGTGGTGCCCGTCGATGGCACCTGCAACTTCTGAAATTAGTATATTTGGTAGTTCTATCATATGGGGTGTTACACTGGTAGTTTTGGAGTTTGAATTTCTTTACAAGTACTAGTCAGATGGATCTAAGCTTTTCATGATTTTTTTCCTCTCTTTATTTAACCATTTATTTTATTTTTCTATTTCAAGGATGCAAACTCTAGTAAATCGTGGTCATAAAAGAGAAGATCAATCATCTTAGATTTGGCCAAATTTAAAAAGCAATAATTGTTATATTTGTGATAGCCCTAGAGGTTGTATTTGCATTAATAAATTCTTTAGAAAAATAAATTATTTAGGATGAAACTATTTATCACATAACGAATTGAGTCATCTTAAGAGATGCATGACCACAACCATCATTGATCTTCTTAGAGAGTGCATAAGATTGATGAACATTCACCCTTTTGTTTTATATTTTGGGTATTCTATCACTTAGATTATGTTCTTAAAATGTTACTTAATACATACATACAAATTAGTAGCAAGCGAGCAATTTTCATCTCTTTTAGAAAATATTCTCCATTATTTCACACAAATTTTTGTTTTACTAAATATCTAACTAATTTTTTCATATTTTCTTCTAGAATATGGATAAGCAACGTAAAGTTGATAATGATAAGGATGCAATATTAATAGAAGTTCCAATATCTTTTTATCATACATGATGAATCAACAACCGTTTTTTTAGAGGTAAGCTTTTTAAAAGTTTCTCCAATTATAAAGTTTTTAGTTTATTTTCTTTCAAGTCATGTACAAAAATATTTTGATGGATTCATGAACAATTTTTTAATGTTAATTGTGTGATGAAATAAAGAACAATATTATTCTCTTTAGCTAAAACATATGGCTTGTATCACAACAATAACCTTTGAATATGTCATACATCTAACAATAAGTTAAATATATACTCTTTCCATTCCAATTCATGTGATGTAGTTTCACTAGACACAAATATGGAAAGGCTTTGATATGTATGCTCCAAAATCATCCTTAAAAATATGAAGTTTTAAATATAAGAGTACACCTTTATGAATATTTTTTCAAATAAGTGAAACCCAACATGGTAAAAAGGTAAATAGTCTCATTAAACATTTGCAAAATAAGGACATATGTCATCTTTTTGAAACTGATTAAAAAAAAGTGTGCCATATAAATTGTAACACATGGAGTATATGATTAATAATATTTTTAATAATACTTTTATAGGTTATCCAATAAGTCTAAATTATATTCTCCAATTGTGCTTTTTTTTAGTTAAGTCCTATATTCATGTAAAAAATAATAGGTCTTTCAAGATAACTTTCGTCCATATAACACTATTTATTGTTGTGAAAATATCGTGAATTAACTAGCACACAATTACAAACAAAGAAAATAGAGAAGAAAAAATAATACAAGCATTTAACGAGGTTTGGCTAGGCCTAATCCTCTAAGCGAAAAAGCAGAGAGAGTTTTCCACTATTAAAGAAAAGAAAAAGTGTTTTCTTTACAATCCTCTCAAACCTTTAGGACTAGATTGTGTCGTGTACCATGCTTTATAATCCCCAACTATATCCCTATATATAAATTTCAGTAGTCCCAAACCTATAAGGAAAAAGTTCTCCCAATCCTAGAAGGACAATATATTCCTTTTCCAAATCTATTAGGACAAAAGGACTTTTAAATCAATAGTGATTATGAGTTTCCTAAAATATACAAGGGAAAAATTCAAAACATAATAAACAATTATTATAGAATTAATGGTTATGACGCATGAAGAAATTTTTTATTTTTGAGAAAAAAAATTCAAGTATTAAAAATATATAAATATTTGTTTTTTGAAATCCAAACCATACATGATCTAGAAAATTACAATGGTATCACCTCGGTACAAAAATCGTAAGGTTATGAAAGAAATCAAACATCTACCCTTGATTAAACTCACCACATACGGAAGTCTTTTGAACCCTTTATACCCATATCAAAAATATTAGATTAATAAACAAGCATCTGAGATGAAATCATAATATGAAATCAAGTTCAAGCTTTGTTTGTACATGCAATTTGAATTTTTAAATTGTATTTTTGGCTCATAAACATAAAACCCCCCATAATTTATGAAAACTACCAAAAGTACCCCAATTCTTTCTTTTTATAGTCATACCAAATATGCAAAAGTTCATGACAAAAGAAAATACACCATAAAAAAGTTATTCTAAAAAAAATATAATATTTATAGATAAAACTTTAATTTTTTTTCAATGAAAAGGTAACATTAATCATGAGTTGTAGTGTAATACTCTTTAATAAAATTGAACTTGGTCAATACAATTAGTAACTTATCATCATGTTCACATTTTGTAAATATTTCGTTAGCCTTTTGGTATTCTTGCAAAAAATTACGTAATTACATCATTGTTTTTTCTATATATAATATAAACTGGTGTGTCAATATTTGTATTTGAAAAATATGAAATCATGATATGAAATTCTCAAGTCAAGATTTTAAGAGAATTTGAGATTTCATCTCATAATTTAAAATCACGAGATGAAATCACTTATCCAAATGCTAATTTTCATCTAATGATTTAAAATTACAAGAGAAAACTGCATGTCCAAACGCCCACTAACTAAACATGGTAATTTTGATGAAAATTGAACAAACTTTGAATTAACATAGAGCACTTGACTTACTATCATTACTCCTCTCAAACTATGTTATAGATAAATATATTAAATTATAAATTAATTTGTGTGACCATTGAAACTATAATTTCTTTACAAGAATAGAAAGTAAAAATTTATTTTTATGTGAAGATGCTAGGCAAGTTACTAAGAAGTTTGAGTTTCTCAAGAAAATCATTGCACTTGTTATTGACAGGGCCGGCTCTTGCCTATTAAATTTAAGGCATTGGCCTTATTGGGGGCCTCAAATTTCTACAAATAAAAAATTATGTATCTTAACCCCATTAAAATAGAAGAATTCAAGAAAATATTGTTTTGCATTCTTACATTCTCTTCGCTAACACTCACATTATTTATCATTTTTAACTAATTTTGCACTCTATTTCTTTAAATCTTTGATAGTTAGAGTAATACTCTCTCAAAAATATGAATCAATAGTCAAAAAGTGTTGAACAAAGTGAATTACAAAAATTTTTTTATATTTCTTCGTAAAATTTTCATATTAAATTAGGTATACCAAGTTATCAACTTTTTGAATCAGATTCTATGATTCTAGCTCTTTTCTTTAAAGTTTATCAACTTATTACTTATAGAATTATGTTAACAATTCATATAATAATTGTCTCAATAAAAGGATGTTTTTCAATGTTGAATTGATAAAATCTTACCTAACAATAATAATTAAAAAAAGTATTTGAAAAAATCATTTATATAAAAGATATTAAGTAGTAATTTACATCTAAAAATATAGAAAAATAAATAAATACAAATAAAGTTTATTTAGATTTTAGGCCTTTAATTAAAATTTCGCTTTAGGACTCGAATTATGTTGAGCCGTCCCTGGTTATTGAAATCATAAGACTTATGGAAAAACATCTATTTCTTTATCTTTTGTGATATTCTATAACTTTTATTAAGTTTTAAAAGATTAATAACATGTACAAATTACTAGCAAACTAACAATTTCATCTTTATTTCTTTAAATGATATATTTTTGATTATTTCCTCCAATATCACTTCACACAATTTTTAATGTTACATAATATATAACTAAATGTTTCATATTTTATACTAGAAAATGGATAAGCACCACCAAGTTGATCATAGAGATGCAATAATGACAGTTCTCATATCTTCTATTGCACCACAAGCTGGTGTCTCATTGGTAAGCTTTGAAAAAATCCTCTATTGTTTAACATACTTATTATAAAGTGTTTAGTTTTTTTTTCTATTAAGACATGTACACAAATCTTTTGATCTATTCAGTAATAACTTTTTTATTTCATTCTACTAAAAAATGGATAAGCACCACAAAGTTGATCGTATAGATGCAATAATGGTAGTTTACATATCTTCTATTGCACCACAAGTCGGTGTCTTATTGGTATGCTTTGAAAAATTCCTCTATTGTTTAACATACTTATTATAAGGTACTTAGTTTTGTTTTCTTTGATNATTGCACCACAAGCTGGTGTCTCATTGGTAAGCTTTGAAAAAATCCTCTATTGTTTAACATACTTATTATAAAGTGTTTAGTTTTTTTTTCTATTAAGACATGTACACAAATCTTTTGATCTATTTGGTAATAACTTTTTTATTTCATATTTTCTACTAAAAAAATGGATAAGCACCACAAAGTTGATCGTATAGATGCAATAATGGTAGTTTCCATATCTTCTATTGCACCACAAGTCGGTGTCATATTGGTATGCTTTGAAAAATTCCTCTATTGTTTAACATACTTATTATAAGGTACTTAGTTTTGTTTTCTTTGATCTATTCGGTAATAACTTTTTAAATATTAGTTATCTTATTGAAGAAAGATAAAAAAAATTCTAGAGCTAAACATCTAAGTCGCATAACAACAACAACAACATATAACTATATCTCAATTCAAAAAAAAAAAAATTGGCTATGTGAATCCTCATGTCTCTATTTAAACTAAATTGATCACGCTATAGTGACATAAATAATAATAAAAGTAAAATAGTAATTTTAATACATATAGATAATCAGTGGAAGATCCAGGAATTTACGGCTATGGGTGCTCACTATTTTTAACATAAACTTATATCAAGAGCGTAATTGCGAGCTAAAATTCATCAACGTAGACATTACTTTTTTTCAATTCAATGCAACAGACAATAGGAATATTTGAATTGGTTAAAAAAAGAGGTACCTTCACATACCATTGTAATTATCAAAAAGGCAAACCAACGAGAAGGAGGACTTTTTCGCTTTTAAATTGGAGAACTGAAATAAAGGCGCTAGAACAAATTGTTTTTTCCGTCCTTTTCATTTTTCCTAATTTGACTGATGAGAAAGAAAAAGTTAATAGACATGGAAGATCATGACCGTTTATATTTTTTGGAGAATAAGTTACATAATAGACATGAGCAGTGACCAATTCAAAATTTTAAAACTGTGGTTACTTTTTAAGCTATCAATCATAAAATATAAATGTATAAATTTAACACTTGTCTTAAGAAAGATAATTATATTTAAATAAGATAGCGAAAAAAATCAATAAGAAAAGAATAAAAATTATCTTGAAAAAGGAATTTTGTTTAAGAAAAATTAGAAATAGGACAATTTGTGAAAAGGTAGAAAGAAAAGAGCTGATTTTAAAATAAGAAGAATGACACTAGAGGGAATCGAACCTAGGCATTTAAGCAATATATGACCATCAGTACCTACTAACAATCAGTGCACCAACTAAGCCATTTATTTATTGGGTGCTCGCTTTTTATTTTATATGATACTGCCTTGATTTTGATATAAGTATATATAGTTCAATACGAGCTTAATGGGTGCTCGAGCACCCGGACATCCCCATGTGGGTCCGCCCCTGCAGATAATAGTAATAGTAGTAGTAGTATTAGAAGTTGTCTAACAAGTTTAACGTCTCATTTCATTTTTATGATTATATATAAGACGTCAAAATCTAAATGTGTATTTGAATGATAAGATGTGCATGAATCTTTGAATAAACATCTTTGTTTTAAGATGATGTATTAAGATTTGAATACTAAAATATAAGACTGCTTATTATTGTACATCTCTCAATTAAACAATTTCCTTTGAAAGAGAAGCTTTTAAAATTAGTTTTCACCAAAAATATAGATAGAATAAAATTTTGATTTAGGATGAAACTTTTCATCTCACACCAAATTATTTAGTGAATCTTCATAACCACAACCATCATTGATCTTGTTACAAAATGCATAAGATTGATGATCAAATATTTTTTTGGGCATTCTAGCACTTTGATTATGTCACGACCCGATTTATCAAGTCATGATGGCACCTACTATAACCCGCCAGCAGGTAAGCCAACCCGTNATTCTTTAATTTAAAAATGACCTGGAGGGTCATTACAGATTAAGTTCTTAAAATGTTACTTCTATAATATATATATTTGTGTGTGTGCATTTGCATGTGTGTGTAAATTACTAGCAAGCGAGCAATTTTAATCTTTTTCTTGAAAGCCTTTTCTATTACTCTACACAATTTTTCATTTTACAAAATATCTAATTATTTTTTTCATACTTTCGACTAGAATATGCATAAGAAGTACCGAGTTGATGGTGATGAGGATGCAACATTAATGGACGTTTCTATATCTTTAATTGCACTGGAAAAAGCAAACGCTGATGTTTTGCAGGTTCGCTTTGGAAAAATTACTCCAATTATAAGTTGTTTGTTTTTGTTTCTTTTAATACATTCACAAAAATCTTTTGATAAATTCCTAAACAAAATTTTAATGTTAATTGTGTTTGAAAACAAGATAATTGTTCTTCTCTAAAGTAAAAAGATATGATATGTATCACAACAACATTTAAATATGTCATATTAATAATTAAAAGAATATATATAAAAACACAACAATAAACCTAGTGTAATCCTACGAAATGGGGTATGCGGAGAATAAAGTGTACACAGACCTAATCATTACCTTTTAGGTAGAGTTGTTGTTTCTGAAAAACCCTTTAGCTCAAGAAAAAAACAGTCCAAGGAAGTATGTGTGTGTATAAGCTAATTCTAGAGTTTCATTCAAAATTAACTGTACAAATACGTCGGAAACAGTTAGACCTAGACTTCTAGATAGAAGTAGAAGAAACATACGTCATCGTATTGTGTTGGCCAGGTCATGATCTTTTGGAATATAAAATATGATGCTCAAATATCTTGTGTGCCACTTGATGACAAAATGTTAATGCTCCCCACTTTGTCTAGATAATTACCTTTTGAGAATATATATTGGATAAATGTAAATTTCGTAAATATTGTTTTGGTGGCAGAATGAGATTATACCAAAAAATATGCATTACATGCATAAAGATACATTTGAACAGAGAAGGCAAAATTGGATCATCAATAATACTTCTCGTCCAAGTGGCTTAATAATAAGATTATGTAAGTTTCCTTTTGAATAATCTGCATGTTTTCTTGCCGACAAAATCGATTATGTATATTTTCTTTGATGAGATTGTGAAAAAAAATAAGCATTTAATTATTATTGATAAACAGGTCTACCATCATTTGAAGACAAACAAAAAATTTCGATCTTTGATAGAAGTGTAAAAAATTGTTGTATATGGGGAAGTTCCTGAAATAACAAAGAAATCAAGAGAAAATGAAGAAACATCGCAGGTTAGCTCAAAAACAAATATCTTAGAATACATAATGAGATTGACTCTTTTATACATTATCATTAAAATGATTTCATTTGCAGGTGACACCGATACGTAAATCACATGTGCGCAGTAAAAAGTTGATAAAAAATTATGTAGTTGGAACGTACNGTGGCTTAATAATAAGATTATATAAGTTTCCTTTTGAATAATCTGCATGTTTTCCTGCCAACAAAATCGATTATGTATATTTTCATTGTGAAAAAAATAAGCATTTAATTATTATTGATAAACAGGTCTACCATCATTTGGAGACAAACAAAAAATTTTGATCTTTGATAGAAGTGTAAAAATTTGTTGTATATGGGGAAGTTCCTGAAACAACAAAGAAATCAAGAGAAAATGAAGAAACATCGCAGGTTAGCTCAAAAACAAATATCTTAGAATACATAATGCGATTGACTCTTTTATACATTATCATTAAAATGATTTAATTTGCAGGTGACACCGAGACGTAAATCACATGTGCGCGGTAAAAAGTTGATCAAAAATTATGTAGTTGGAACATGTACTAAATCTTATAATGGGGTATACATTAAAAATTGGAGAGAAGCTAACTACTTATCTGAACGTGACATTCCTTCCAGCATTGGTAAGCTAGTTCCTATATATACATATTGTTGTTGTTGTTTTCACGTTCATTATCTTTGTCTTAGTTGATTTTTATAATTTTTTTATGGCCAGAAAAAAAGAGAAAAAGAGAAAACGAAGATTTATATGGGCATCAACAGGTGAACTTGGGAGATGATGCAACACGTGTCAACTCAGGAGATGCTACATTGAGTACTCCAATACAGTTTTTTTTTTTATCTTTGAGATTGTGAGCTCATACCCGAAGCACACAATGAAAATCTTTCTTAAAAAAAATGCTATTGTATTAATTAGTTATTCAACTGAATATTTATAAAAGTTATCTTTCTTAGGTTATTTAAGAAATTATTAATATATTATTCATTTTCTTTCTAAAATAGTTATTGATACTTTGCGGTCTCAATTTGATTTCTCACAATTTGGTATCATGAATTTATGATCAGTATTTTATTTTATAAAATTAAAGTAATAATATATTTTTTTATAGAATATATGATAACTAACAAATGAAAGATAAATAGTATGAGCAAATTAAACTGCTTTAAATGAAAATTACATTAGAATGTGTTTGCTTAAAATACAATATAAATTTTGACGGTGAGAATGAGGAAAATAATAGCCATCGAAAAGCTATTGATATTATGTTTTTTTAACGTGATAGATTGATTTTGGAAGAAAATAAATAGTTGAATCACTCCTAAAATAGTCATAAAAATTGAAAGAAAAATGCTTCAATAAGTAAGGAGAACTAATGTATAACATTTAATATTATCATATGGGAGGATCAGATACTTTGTTCCATTTGTTTTTCTTCGCGTAAGATTTACCAAGAAAAGATAAAGTATAATTACTTTCAGTTATGTGCATTCCTAATGAGAGTTTTGTTATGACAGTCAGTTTAATAAAAAATGCCATAGTTTTTTTAATAAAAAAAACAAATTAATATCACTAGACAAAGCGTCTAGCGACCTTTTATAAATAATAAAATAAAATCTTCAACGTGAATAAGTATAAGCAAGGGGGGTTAGGTCTTACCTTACCAATTCTAATGAGGTAACAAACCTCTACTAATTAACAAACATGGAGAAAATAAGAGCTAGAGAAAACTAAGTATTCTATGATCATCACAGAGTTTATTATACACTCTATCATGATGATATGACTAATGAGGATACTTAAATAATGCAAAAATATAAACGTTAAGAAGAAGATTGAGTTATCAATCTCAAACTTCTTTTCATATATGTATGAACTAAAGAAAATAGTTTGTCCTAGAGTAACCTGAAGTATTTTCCTTTTGTCTTTTTCTTCAAAAATATGTGTAAAACACTTGATCGTTCATCACTTCTTCTTGGATTTATTGGATCTTGTCGAAGTTGTTGAGACTGTCATATGATTATGCTTTGTCAATCGCATAGGTAGGTATCTTGGAATAAATTCCTTAGTCACCTTACTATTCCAAGTATGTTGCCTTCCATGTGTCTTTTTTATTTTTATTTTTTTGCTTTTGTTGCTTCCACTTCTTTGTTGCCTAGGTGAAAGATCATCATCCCTAATCACTTTATCAAAACATATATCTAACGTATTATCTTCTTCATCCTCAAAGAATTTCTTTCCCAAATCAATACATTGGCTAATTCCCGATGCTAAGGCTCCTGACTCATTTTTCTTTGTGATCACACTTTTAGGCACAAATATTGAAGTTTCTGGGGTTAATTTGTTATTCAGAGAAGGAGGTGAAA
Source organism: Solanum stenotomum (assembly GCF_019186545.1). Classification (NCBI taxonomy): domain Eukaryota; kingdom Viridiplantae; phylum Streptophyta; class Magnoliopsida; order Solanales; family Solanaceae; genus Solanum; species Solanum stenotomum. The sequence goes on from NC_064282.1 coordinate 48,546,073, forward strand.
CTTGTTCTTCTTCATCAACCAAATCAGCCCACCTAGAAACAATCCCTTGTTTTTTCCTTAGTAATAATCAAATCATTTTGTCGAATTAGCATAGTTGAATGCGCAACCTAAATATTTTTATAAGATTACACATCATACTTATCTAACTACACTAGTTTCTAGGAACGTGCATTGCACGTTAGCCTCCAATTATTAAAAAATTTCTGCGTACTTAAAAAGTTTTAAAAAGAAAATATTACTTCCTCTGTCCAACAATACTTGTCCACGATTCACACTTCTTAAAAACTATAAATAGAAGGGTAATTTTACTATATCACCAATTGAATATAACAAATACAATGTCTTGAAAAATATAAATAAGAAAATAACTATAATTAATGATAAGGGTAAATTAGGAACTAAGTGTAAAATTATACATTGATTTCATAAAGTGAACAAGTATTGTTGGACATCCCAAAAATAGTATAGTGGACAACTATGATTGGATGGAGGGAAAAAAATTAAGATGTTGCAGATTTTGTTATTTTGAATTTATTCATTAAAAACACAATAAGTGGGACGCTATAATAGCCTCTGATAGTATGCAAGTGAATTCTTGCTGTAAATTTAATAAATGCATGTAAAAATATTTAACAAATTTACAAGAAAAATATGAAGAAACATATATTACTTTACTACTAAATATAAGTGGCTAGGGAAGCAGCTGTTGGACGACATGGCTGCTTCCCTAGCCAGGGGCAATTTTGGTATATTAATTTTTACTATATGCTTAGACATATTGTACTTCACTGTAAAATGGTGCTTTATCAAAATTTGACTTAAAAACCAGCTTGTATATTCCTTTTTGACATTTGCTTCAGCTTCTTCCTCTTTTTACGTGTCAACTTTCTTTACATCTTTCTTTTTATTCCGTATTTCTCCCAACCCTTTCAACCTCTCAACTTTTTCTTCACTTTCTTGATTTCATTGAAAATTTTACTAATTGCATTCCTAATATTTCATTAATAAATTATATTAATAGTGAAGAGTTTTTGGCTAAAATCATTTCTCAACTATGAGTCAAATTCAATATACATCTTTTTATTATCTAAGTGAGCAAAAAATATCCTTATACTATTCAAAAAATAACAAGAATCATCCTTCAGCCTATTTTTGTTAAGAAACTGATTGAATCAATAAAAAAATATTTTAATTTGATCATGTCTTGGCCACGACAAAAAGATCAAAGTTACCTAAAAAGAATAAGGATATGGATAGGAAATGAATCTTTCATTCTCAGAATTTAAATTTTGTGTGTTGTTAGTTTATAGAGTATGTTTTTTTTGCATCATCAAGCAAATTGACTTGCACCAATACATAAGTTTTGAAATATTTATACAGTACGTTCCGATGGTTAGAAAGATTATGGAAAAAAAAATCATTTCAAAAACATTACGTCCAACTATTTAGAGATTTTCTTTAATAAATATTTAGGGCATATATACTAAATATACAATGTTCACATTTTATACAATGTACAGAAATGCTGGAAATTTAGTGAAATTATGTAGGTGTTTAGTTATTAAAATTAAAAAAATAATTACTTTATTTGAAATTCTTGAAGTTGGAGTAGTATTTTTTGTTGGTGGCGTGAGTNAAGTTGTCTAAAAAGGCAAAAGACAAGCAAAAGTAAGTACAGAAGGAGACGGGCAAATCCAGGACGTTGTGTGCTCACCCTTGCCTCCGATCACAACTACAGCTGGCTCGAATCAACGTCGATAGCTAGTACTCAAACCTGCATCACGAAAATAGATGCAGAGTGTAGTATGAGTACCAAAACAACAGGTACCCAGTAGGCATCAGGCCGACTAAGCAAGATAAGCAAAAGTGAACTGAAATGTGAATAAAGGGTCACAATCAAGGGCAAAAGAGTAGTAAATATAGGTATGTATACGAGCGTACAGGCAACAAAGACAAGGAATCTAACTAACTCCGTCGGGCTCCCACAAACCCGACGGGTACGCTCGTGCACAATAAAAGAAACCACTTGCACGGACCCCCATAAGCCCGGCAGGTGCCATGGCAGTTGAAGTAAAAGAATGGAGCTAGAAGGTCTATCACAATATAACCAATTTTCGAACTTCAACTGAACCATTTCCAATTATATTCCAAGATCTCATTACGTCCCGAACTTTAATCGGAACATCTCCAACCTGGTATCAAAACCTCAACCTACAGATGAGAGTAACCAAAGACTAAACTGAAGCTTCAGTAAGGAATTGGGAATACACCACGTGCAAGCTGGACCACGGACTCGAACCGGGTACTATAGCTAATGAGTCAACCTATATGGGCTGGACCACGGACTCGAACCGGGTGTTGTAGCCAAAGGTCGGGCACGGGTGAGCTGGACCACGGACTCGAACCGGGTACTGTAGCCTAAATAAGATCACAGGTAAGCTGGACCACGGACTCTAACTGGGTACTATAGCTAAGCCTGGACATAAGTAAGCTGGACCACGGAATCTAACCGGGTGTTGTAGCTAAGAATCAATATCCAACCATACGTCACGGGAAATATCACCAAACCGATTACCGTAAATAATCATTTCAGTCCGACCCTCATATACCCCAAATCGTCGAGGAAGTATCCAATAGTAAGTAAGCTAGACCACGAACTTTAACCGGGTATCTGTAGCTGATAGAAAAGCAGGGCATTATGGATACAAGGTCATAAGCTGAGTTACCGCCTAGCTAAGGCTCAGACTATCAGACTCAAGTCTGCTATATCAATCTACAAGGAGCTGACCGTCCGAAACGACGTCGGAAAAAGTTCCACTGCCCAAAGACATCCGAAACCTCGCAAGTCTATGGCAACACTAGTTTAAGCCTTGACTAAGGCCAAACATACTTCAAATCAATATTATCATATACACCACAAGGTATGGATGTTCAATAATATCAAGAGTCATGCTTTCATAATCCAACAATTTTCCGAAATAAGGTCTAAGGCAGGAATTATAGAAATTTAGCATGCTCGACACCCGAACCACTTCATACTCATACAAATGAATAAACAATTGCCTAAACATGCTCAATCTCACGAAGGGAAAGCCATAACCTACCTGAAAGCCGATCACGAGTGCTCCAACTCACGGTACCGGAGCTTCTCTCCTCCGAATAGTCTCCAAATGCTTCCCCACTATCAAAAGGTTAATCACCTCGTCATTACGAATATGTTGACACTAAAATTATATTTTTCGGTGACGGACCCAAAATTGGGTCTAAAACGGGATTGTGGGACCCACAATTGGAATCCCGAAAATGAATTTGTGAAAACGTCCCAAATACCTTACTAAACTAATACCCCAAAATTTAGCACAAAAAGATGCCTAGAACATAGCAAATCAGTCCCAACAATTAAAATCATTAATAAGTCTTGACTTACGACTTGGCAGCTCCTTGATCACCAAATTCTGGAAAAACGAGACCCTTCCAACCCAAACAGATTATGCCACGACGATCCTTGCGAAAAAGTCTACAAGTTAGCCTCAAGAATTACTCAAAACGGACCTAAGATGATCAAGATCTAACCTTTCAAAGTTCAACAAAAATTTATTCCGAAAATCACTCTAGCAGTAGCTAAATTCGATTCCTTATCTCAAACAAAGCCTCACCTCGCATTTTTTACCCCACCTCTAGATTCCCCACGAAATTCTCTTGAAATTAGCCTTTTCAATCACCTAATTTGAGCTTAAAATGGAGGAGATATCTATGTTTGAAGATGAGGAAGAAAAAAGAAAAAAAAAGGAAGAAAATTGTCCTTCAACACGCTGCCACGTGGTGTCGCATGGCTCGGCCACGTCACCACCGCGTTAGAATTCAACGACTCTACAAACTTAAATTTCGATATCCCGAACTCGTTCAGAGTCGGAAAAACACAAATCATATATGGAATCTGAATGGAAATGATATTTCGGACTTAACAGTGAAGTCGGAATTTCCATTGGAGATCGCTTCGATGAAAAGTGGGTCTCACACCCAGTATCGTTTTGAGCCAGATTCCACAACGGGCATCTAAAGCCTCGGGAAGTGAACAAAGGGTCGTTCTAGACCAAAATCGATATTCCTAAGCTAACTTAGCTGTCAGAATTTTCATCTGAGTACGTCTTCAAAGAAGGTTGACCAAAGTCAACTATAGGCCAAATTGCAAGGGCAAAAAGGTCAAATGGCCTTAAACTCATACCGATTGCCTCGATACTCGTGTTGACCATGCTATTAGCTAAAATTGGCTATTCCAGAGCTGATGGAATCGTCAGAATTTTATTCTGAGGTCTTTTACCTGAATTTATGACCGAAGTCAACTTTTCAAGTTATAAAATCTCCAAAACAGAGAAACGGGCCTAAAACCCAAACGAACGACCAGGCGACCGAACAGTCAGTCCCAGCAAGTCATAAATGACTTGGGGTCGCTACTGCAACGCTCTAAACGATGGAATGAATGCTTTAATTTAAAAATGACCTGGAGGGTCATTACAGATGGTTAGAAAGATTATGGTAAAAAAAAATCATTTCAAAAACATTACATCCAACTATTTAGAGATTTTCTTTAATAAATATTTAGGGTGTATATACTAAATATACAATGTTCATATTTTATACAATGTACAGAAATGCTGGAAATTTAGTGAAATTACGTAGGTGTTTAGTTATTAAAATTAAAAAATAATTACTTTATTTGGAATTCTTGAAGTTGGAGTAGTATTTGGCCATATTTTTTACAAAGAATATTTAGAATTTGAATATATTTTGTCTGAATATGATTTAAGCCCTCAATTTCTAAAAATTAAAAAAATCACCTAACTTGATTAGCTAACCATGTGTACATATATTCATTCGACTTGACACATTTATTGTTGGTGGCGTGAGTTTCTTAAAAAAAATAGACACAAGGATGAATCTTGCAATTTTTTGGATAGTTCAAGGATGTTTTTTGTTCGCTTATATCATAAAAGGATGTACTTTAGGTTTAGGTCATACTTCGGAGATGATTTTAGCCAAAAACTCTAATAGTGAACATAGTGAGTATTTGAAAATGTAATTTTTATTTTTAAAGTAAAAATGATACTTGAAAATTAAAGTTGTATTTGGCCATAATTACGAGTCATAGTTGTTTTTATGTTTTCTGTTAGTTATTTGAACTTTAAAAGTGAAAATAATTTTTGGTGTTTCATTGGATTCTGGAAATTATAAAATTCAATTAAAGTTGAATTCAAAAATTTTCTAACAAACTGAAAAAGTAAAGTAAGACAAATAAATTAAAATAAAAAATAGTACAAATTACAATAATTAACAACTTAGTATATTTACAAGATATATAAAAATTTGATGGACTCTCCCGCCACATAAATTGCGACAAAGAAAGTAACATATATTATTTAAAAGTACTAAAATTACTACAAATCATAGTAAATAATAACATAAAAATTTAAAAGACATATAAAAAATTTAGTTCATTCTCGAAATGCTGGCAATGCCACATAAATTGCAACAAAAAGAAGTAACATATCTTATTTGAAAATAACGTAAAAGGTATTACAAATCACAATAATTGACAATCGTAAAATACTGTAACGACCTATATTCGACGTTATAGAAATGCCAACAGGGGTAATTTGGGACCAGAAAACTTTTTCGTAGTATTTGGATTTTCCCAACCTAGTCGAGATTTGGACAAAATCGGAGTCATTAAGATGTAGAAAAATCTGGTAACAATCGAATGATTTATTTATGATTATGATTACACGGGGGGATAGATAACTCGTTAAGGAATCTGTACGACTTTACGAAATTGAATTCGGACGAGCTCCCGAATTCGACCATAGCGTAAATGATATTTTCTGAACATCGTTGGTTAAAGGTGTGTTGTGAAATGGGGACTTTGGAATTCTTTAAATAGCTCACTGGTTCATGCAAGCCGCCTTGGAAGGGGTTTTGGCAGCTCTGCCGGGGTCGCTCTGCCGGGGCCACTGTGGCGGGTTCGACGCGACTTAAAGTCGTAAATAAACCCCTAAACAACCTTATTTTTCACTTTTCAATTTTTAGAGCTAAAGAACGAAACCTAGGCGACTCCTAACAGTTTTCCACTATTCTTGAGGCTAAAGGTAAGCTTTTCACTCCCCGAATCCGCTTCTCGATCCGTAGAACGTATTAGAATGGGTAATTATCGATGGGGGAGGGTTTTGATCTAGATTCTATGGTGGAAACAACCCTATTTTGGATACTTGGGATTATGGGTATGATCTAGGGTTGTTAGAATTGTTAGTAATCTGGGTAATTAGTTATTATTTATTGATTCCCGTGTTATTATGATTGTTTGTAGACCAAGAACAAGCGGAATGAATCCGAAAAGGGAAGGATCAAGTTTCTTAGGGTTTCAAACTTATTTCGAGGTAGGTGATGATTGTGATTCTATAATTGTGTGGTGTATGTTTGTTCTTGCTTCATTATGATACTTGCATATATGCGAATGTTGCATTATTGATCACACTTTTTGTAAATGAGATAGATGAGTGATGGTTACCATGAAATCATGACTTAAATGTATGATCTTGAGGATATACTTGTGATTGTGATTGTGGTGTGTTGAATTGATCGGTTGCCATGTTTCGGCATAACTAACTTGGATCGGTTGCCACGTTCCGGCATAATTATGGGATCGATTGCCACGTTTTCGTATAATCATTGGATCGGGTACCGCGTTCCGGTATGCTAACTGTTTGGGTTTGGGTTCCATGAGAGGATCAATGATTTGTCATAATTGTGTATTTTAAGACATGTGAAGTTGTTCGTTATTCGTAAATGTTGATGATATTGTATATGTTTGATATATGCATGTGATTGTATTGTTGTTTGACTTATGTATGTTGTACTTAGTGGGATAGACGTGTGATCCTACCGGTACATTGTGGTTGTGTACTGATACTGCACTTGCTCTTATTTTTGTTGAGTATAGGGCATCTTCAAGCGGCTACTGACCGAATTCAAGGGTGAGTCAATTCTTCCGGGCTGCCATGGGTTCTCTTTCGTCTATATCCACCATTTCCGAACTTGGACTATGTTCTAGTTAGTTGATTAGTTCATTAGATTGGGGTTGCATCCCTTCTTGTTTAGATTTGTTGAACTTTAGATGTTTTGGTACATTGACTTTCAGGTTCTAGGTATTACTTCAAAAATGTTAGTTTATTATTGTTAGACTTTTGTTAGAGTTTATGGGAACTCTATTTATTTCCTTAGTATTTAACTTGCTTCCGTAACTTAAATGTCTTAGTTTTGATTTGGTTTGTAGTAGTGGTTCTCCCACCGGAGAGTTAGTGTGGGTGTCAATCACGACGGTCTGAGTCGTGACAAATACTTAAAGACATAAAAAATTGATTGATTGTAGAAATTTCATTAATTCTACATAAATTGGGACAGAAGAAATAATATTATCTGAAAATTATGTAAAAAATATAAATCACAATCATTAATAATATTATCAAATTTTAATTCGTGTGTCACATAAATATAAACAAAATAAATACTCCCCCTGTTCCAATTTATGTGATACTTTACGTTTTTCGAGAGTTAAACAACTTAACTTTGACCGAAACTTTGAGTATGAAATCTTCAGTTTTTTTAAATGAAATTTATATATTTGTAAACTATGTCAAAAGTATTATAAGTCACAATAATTAATAATTCAAAATGTTAAAAAGATCTATGAAAAACTTACAATAAAAAATAGACTTGTTTAAATCTCAAAATCCAAAGAGTGTCACATAAATAATGAAAGTAACATATATTGGACCCGCACTGGTACGGACAGCCTAATATCTAGTGTTATTACAAAACCCCAAATAGAGCACAAATAGAATTGTTTGTTTTGATTTAGAAATGCTTTATCAGATTAAGTGAAATATAAAATTAACTTGCACTACCTAATAAAATATTCCTCTTTTCTCAGCCAAGCAAGCATTTTACGTAAAGATGACACTTCAATGTTTTTATCCTCGTAGTCTCTAAAATTCAAAGAGGATAACTAGGGGTGTACAAAATCGAACCAAAAATCGAATTAAATAGTAAAATGAATCAAATCGAAAAAAAATTGATTAGTGGTTTGGTTTGCTTTGATTTGGTACTGGAAAAAACCCGACTATATTTTGGTTGGCTTGGTTTTAACCAAAAAAAATAATAATCCGAGACCAAACCAACCTGACATTATATATATAATTTCAAAATTTTATTATATACAAAAAAATATTTACTTTGATATAATTTTTAAATATTTCTTATACTTTTTCATAGTTTTTATCTTTTAATATATTATTTCAAGTTTGAAACTTAGAATTCTGAATGGTTCAATAAAGATCATAGTCCACAGATGTTGGTAATTATAATAAAGCTTAAATCAAAATCAAATTAATAATAATGTGAAAAGAAAATCAATTCAATACTCGTTAGATTTACATTGGTTTAAACAATTAAAATACATAATCTAATTTTAATTTCCTTTAATATTTAGTCATGTAACTAATACTTTTTAAACTTATTTTAGCATTATTTAGTGCTTTTAAATTATGATCATTTTCATCATGACTTGTTAATTTGCAATATTTATTTTACGTGATTTCATTATTATTATTTTTGTTGGATATTTTAGTTTCATTAATCATATCATATTTTGTGTTATTTTCTTAAGAAACACCTTAGATAATTGTATTTTGGTAGGACTAAAGAAATATTTGAAGTACAAGTGAATTATATGTTTGTACGGATACTTTACCGGAAAAATCCGAAAAAATATGAGGTTGAAAACCCCGAGTTTTATTGATTTGGTTTGGTTTATAAATTTAAAAATTCGACACAAATGATTTGATTTTATATTTGAAAAACCTGAACCAACTCGGCCATGTACACCCTCAAGATAACAATTAATGAAATAAATACAAAAACTGTAGAATGAGTTTGAAAGTGTAACACCAAAGTGACAAAAGAAAAAGATACACTTTCATTTCACAAAAATTAAAATACCTCTCAAATCTATAATCCAAATGAATGAATTAAAAATAAATGGTTAATTATGATGCAGAACAAGTATAATGCATACAAATACATAGATAATTTAAAATCAACAATTTCTCCTTATAATTTTGATGCCTCAACAACCACAAAGTCATAACTTGAAAAATATTCACCAAACAATAAATTTTTAACTCATATCCTATCGTTTTTTTTTAAAAAAAAATTCTAACGTACTTCATCCATGCACAGAGTATTGCACAAATGTGTTATATCTAGTACGGCAATGCCTGTTGTTATGTTAAAATAAAAATATGAGCACAGTTATGCCTAAATAAGGTTGATATACAATAAAGAAACAAATTTTTTGAAATAAATGCATGGCAAACAAAAATAACTACCATACCAAGTCTCTAGCATCCAATCAAAACTAAAATAAATACTCCAAGTTTGCAATTTGTCAATTAAATAGGGATCTGAAGGGAGAAACAACCACACAACAATGTGTATAGAATTACATAAGTAGTTAGTTGTAATATGTGTACTTTCACATGATAAAGTTGAAGAGTTTCATTGTAACTGCTTTCCTTTAACATTATTATGAGATTGTGTAATAGACTTTTCTTTTTCTCCAAATGCCACATTATTTGAACTCAGACTTATTACTAATAATAAATAATTATATAATATGATAGGATTATTTTTAAATATTTAATTAATAGTATATTTTATAATGTTTTGTTTTAATGTAAGGGAAAAATGATAATTCAACTTTAAACTTTCGAGCTTCCCACTTTTAGTAATATATGATATCTGATATGACTAGTCTTTGGGAACGTGTGTTGCACGTTTGTCCAAAGTCAACAAATATAATTTTTAAAATAATACAAATAATATTAATGAGCATGTAAATAGTGACTAATTAATTTTAAAAGTAAAGTACAATAATTTGTAGCTATATATAATAATTTGACTTTTTTCTTGTGTGATTTTTATGATATATGTTTCTTCGTCTTTTGATATTTTCAACAACAAATAGTTCGAATATGAACATTATCAGTTATGTTTGCAAATGCTTCGAATCTTAAAGTTTGTATCTTGTCTTAAGAAATTGTAGCATTCTCCTTTTATAAAGTCTCATACTCTAGTATATTATTGTCAATTTCATGGATCAACATGTGTAAAAAAATATATTCTTGTGATAGAGATAATTAATTAATAATTAGTGATATCAGAAAATTTAATTGATATAATATATATATATATATATATCGTAGTTGTACATACATGCATCCTTTGTTTAATTCAAGATTATTTTATTATATATATAAATCATAGTTGTACATACTACATACATCCTTTGTTTATTCAAGATTATAAATTATGATACCTGTGAATTTGACAAAATAATTTTAGTAAACCTTTTTAAATATAATCATAATGTATAAAATATAACAGGATCTATCACCATATGTAAATATCCCAAAAAAAAAAGTTCAAAGGACTAATAATCATGTATGTATCTAAAGTTTATATCTTTTATACTTTTCATAAATCTTAATCTTAGACATATGTTACATTTTTCTACATATTATATTATATTTTTGTAAAATAATAATTGTTAAAAAATGAGTACCTGATGTTGTGATTGAGAAGTGAAGAATACAACACTGCAAATTTAAATTTGAAATGTAGAGAAACAAATAAGAATTAGTTAATAAAAAATTCAAAAAATTGGCAAATAATAATTGTCAGAAAAATGAGTACATGATGTTGTGATTGAGAAATTGAAGAATACACAACTGCAAATTTAAATCTGAAATGCATGTAAAGAAACAAATAAGAATTAGTTATGAAAAAAATTCAAAAAAATTGGCAATATATATATAAAAGATTTCTCTAAGAAAAAAAAAAAAAGAACAAAATTCTCTCTTCCAACATTAATCCACAAAATTCATGATTTTTTCTCTCCTTTCTTTCCTATCTAAATGATCAGTATATATTTGATTATATAGATGATTAAGGTCTTTTATTATGGCTTTAATTCAATGTTAACTTTTCACATTCTTTATATTTATGGTAACTCTTCACATTCTTTATATTGTAATAGTAATGATTGAAATTTTAATAGATGAATGCAATTTTTTGTTATGTTTTTTAATGAAAACCTAACTTTTTGTTACAAATCCATTTAATTGTGGATGTTTCTCTTGATCTATTCCTAACGTAATGTATCTATTTATTATGAGCAAAGGGTCAAATATGCCCCTAAACTATTCGTAAAGGTCTAGATATACCCCCGTTTAAAGTTTGGCTCACTCGTGCCCTCGCCGTCCAACTTTTAGTCTAGATATGCCCTTATGGGCGTTAAATGCCAAATGGAATTGCCACGTCATTTTTACAATACCACGTGGTATTTATATTAAAGGGAAAAGGGTCAAATATACCCCTAAACTATTCGAAAAGATCTAGATATACCCCCCCCCCCCTCCCCTTTTAATAAACTACCCGACCCGTTTTCAACAATTTTTTTTAGGTAAATCCCGAAAATGAGTAATTGACTAATAAAAAGTAGGAAAAATATAAAATTAACGCCAAAAATTCGCAAATAAATATAGTAACCTTAAATTCAACAATTTCAACAATTTTTTATTTTTATTTTTTTCGATAAATCACGAAAGTAAGTAATTGATTAATAAAAAAATATGAAAAATATGAAAATGACTTTATGCTGAATTTTTAGGTTATATTTTTCATATATTTTATTAATCAATTACTCATTTTCGGGATTTATCAAAAAAAATAAAATTTTAAAAAGTGTTGAAATTGTTGAATTTAAGGTTACTATATTTATTTGTGAATTTTTTGGTGTTAATTTTATATTTTTTTCATATTTTTCCTATTTTTTATTAGTTAATTACTCATTTTCGGGAATTACCTAAAAATAATTGTTGAAAACGGGTCGGGTAGTTTATTAAAATGGGGGTATACCTAAACCTTTTCGAATAGTTTAGGAGTATATTTGACCCTTTTTCCTTTAATATAAATGCCGCGTGGTAATGTAAAAATGACGTGGCAATTCCATTTGGCATTTAACGTCCATAAGGGCATATCTAGACGAAAAGTTGGACGGTGAGGGCACGAGTGAGCCAAACTTTAAACAGGGGGTATATATATAGACCTTTTCGAATAGTTTAGGGGCATATTTGACCCTTTTCCCATTTATTATATTAATTAAACACTATACTAACGTATTTGTCAAATGTTGTAAAAGGATGGTTTGAGGGTAGTCTTTCACCCTTGTGAAACATGATTGAAGAGATTAAAATAAGGCTCTCAACTTTATACTTTCCATCACACTTTGTCTTACTTTTTTGTTTAAGTATTCTTGCATTCTTCTCTTGTTTTACAACACGTTATCAGCACGAGTCTCTAACCAATTGAAACCTACTTAATTCGGGATTATCTTTTTTTCCTAAAGGTTAATCAATTTTCTTTTAGAGTTAGGTATAAATTTATGTGTTTATAACATCTCTAATAGGACTTGCATAAATCTTTGATCTGTATTTTAATTACTGCATATATAACTTGCTTTAGGTATTATTATGATACTTTACTAGGCATAATAATCAATACGTTTCAAGTTTATATTGTTATGTTATTTATATGCTACTAACTGATAACTCTAAATTAAATAATAAGCAATATGATAACATGACAGTTAGAATACTTGTAAGTATTTTCTTGTCATACATTTTGTGTGTAATAAAGAATATAGTATTGTATTAAATACAACTTGAAATTATTACTAAACTTTGACGTTAATTGAAACTAGTAATAAATACTTAAAACAAGTAGAAAATATATTTAACTCTTACCGTTTCAATGCTTCATGAGTTTACATTTTTTTTCTAACATTAATGTTCATGCATATAATATATTTTACACTCATCCTATACTTTATTATTTAAAGTATTAATTTGTCATTTATAATAAACAAACCAACATCATAATATTAACTCAATTATTTTATGATAGTTTTCATCATGTGGAATTTGTCAAAGCTTGAATTTGTGGCACTGGACATTTCTGGAAAGAACTATTTGTCATGGGTACTTGATGCTGAAATTCACCTTACTGCTAAGGGTATTGGTGATAGTATAATCGAAGGAAATAAGGCATCAAGTCAGGATAAAAAGAAAGTTATGATTTTCCTTCGTCATCATCTTGATGAAAGCCTGAAGGTTGAATACTTAACAGTGAAAGATCCAATTGAATTGTGGATAGGTTTGAAAGGGATGTATGACCATCTCAAGGCAACGGTATTGCCAAGGGCTCGTTATGAGTGGATGCACTTACGATTTCAAGATTATAAAATCGTAATTGAGTATAACTCTGTTGAATTTAGAATCACTTTCAATTAAAATTATGTGGGGAACTATAAAAGATGAGGACGTGTTGAAAAAGACACTAACTATTTTCCATGCCTCCAATACGATATTACCGCAGCAATACGATGAAAAGGATTTTAAAAAATACTCCGAATTAATCTCATGCCTTCTGGTGGCTGAGCAACATAATGACCTTTTAATGAAAAATCATGAAGCCCATCCTGTTGGAAGTGCTCCATTACGGAAGGCACACGGGGCAGAACCACACGGTCAGTCTGAAATAAGACAAAATAATCAGGGCCATGATAATGTGCGTGGGTGTGGCAAGGGCAAAAGACATTATAATAATCATCGAGGTGGTAGTCATAACAAAAGGGAGAATAATATGGGTTCTCAAAATAATCCTTCTAACGGAAAGGGCGATCACTATCATCGTTATGGCCTTAAAGGTCACTGGAAAAATGAATGTCGGGCACATGAGCATTTTGTCAGGCTGTATCAAAATTCCTTCAAAAGGAAAGGAAATAAATGTGGTGCCTCCTCTTCTAATTCCCAAGTAGAGTCACATTTGACTCTCAAAGATGATGCTCAGGCAACGTTTTCTCAAAAATATGATGAGAATATTGAGACAAATTTAGCATTGAAAGATGATGCTTTTGATTGGCTCGATGATATCACTCATCTGGAAGCTGAAGACTTCTTTGGGGATCGCAATTGAAGATTGATAATTGAACTAGAAAATGAATAATGTTGTTTTGTGTTTTTAAAGTCTTACTTAAAGTTCATGCACTTAAATTTTCTTTTGTTAAGTTTCGTACTTCTTATTATATATTTTTATTTTTATGAAGATAAAAAAATCTCCAGTCTTTAGTTGGATCCAAGATGAGTCATGGAAATATGTGCCTTTTGTACAGTGCCACAACTCATACAATACTAAGAGAAAAGAAATATTTCTCTCATTTGATTATGAAAAAGACATATTTTAATACAATATCCGGTAGTATAAAGTTTATTGAGGGCTCAGGAAGAGCGGCCTTATTACTACCTGGAGGAACATTATTGGAAATTAATAATGCATTGTATTGTAGTAAATCTCAAAGAAACTTGTTAAGTTTCAAGGTTATTCGTCAAAATGACTATCATATTGAGACTAAAAGGTGGAATACATTTATATTACTATGATAAATGCGGAGAAGAAAACTGTGCATGAAAAATTTCCTGCACTTTCTTCTGGGTTGTACCATACAAATATTGGTACGGTTGAATCACATGTCGTAGTAAACAAAAGGTTTACTAGTTCTAATGATTTTATCATTTGGCATGACCGGTTGGGCCATCTCGATTATAATATGATGCGCAGAATAATTGAGAATTCACATGGGCATACTTTGAAGAACCAAAATGTTCTTCAATCAAAGGAATTCTCTTGTGCTGCTTGTTCACAAGGAAAGTTGGTTACCAAACCATCAACGACTAAGGTTGGAGTGAAATCTCCCGCATTTCTGAAACGGATACAGGGTGATATATGTGGGCCTATTCACCCTACATATGGACCATTTAAATATTATATAGTCTTGATAGACGCATCTACAAGATGATCTCATGTGTGCTTATTATCAACTCGCAATATGACTTTTGCAAGGTTGTTGGCTCAAATAATAAGGTTAAAAGCCCAACTTTCAGATTATGCAATAAAAACAATTCATCTTGATAATGCTGGTGAGTTTACATCTCAGGCATTTAATGATTATTGTTTGTCCACTGGAATAACAGTTAAACATCATGTTGCACATGTTCATACTCAAAATGGTTTAGTAGAGTCATTGATTAAACGTCTTCAGCTGATAGCTAGACCATTGTTAATAGGACAAAGTTATATGTTTCGGTTTGGGGGCATGCTATTTTGTATGCAGCGACACTTGTGCACATAAGGCAAACCAGTTATCATGACATCTCCCCATTACAATTGGTTTTTGGTCAGGAGCCAAACATTTCCCATCTTAGAATCTTTGGTTGTGCGATATATATTCCAATTGCTCCACCACAACGCACAAAGATGGGTCTCCAAAGAAGGTTGGGGATATATGTTGGGTTTGAATCTCGTTCTATTATAAAATATTTAGAACCTAGAACTGGAGATTTATTTACGGCAAGGTTTGATGATTGCCATTTTGATGAATCAGTATACCCAACATTTGGGGGAGAACAAAAGCAGTTGAGAAATGAGATAGATTGGAATTCACTTTCACTGTCTCATTTAGACCCTCGAACAAATCAATGTGAGCAAGAAGTTCAAAAGATAATTTATTTGTAGAATATTGCAAATCAACTGTCGGATGCATTTACTAACCTTTCACGGGTTACTAAATCATATATCCCAGCTGCTAATGCTCAAGTTCATGTTGATGTCCCGATAGGACAAAATGTTAAGGCAAATGAGTCTGGGCCACGCTTAAAACGTGGTAGACCAATTGGTTTCAAGGATAAAAATCCTCGAAAAAAGGAAAGGAATAAATTATCAAGATGATCATTATATGGAGGCAATTGCTCATGAAGAGCTCCGAGACATAATAAATGATGACACCACAGAGGAGGTTTATGTACCTGAAAATAATGAGAATGAGGAAATCTCTATAAATTATGTCTCGACGAGAAAAAAGTGAAATCAAAATAGTAATGTGGTGGATAATATTTTGCCTATAATGTTGTAGTTGAAATAATACAATAAGATTGGGATTTAGAACCAAGATCTGTCAATGAATGTAGACTGAGAAATGATTGGTCAAAATGGAAGGAAGCAATTCAAACAGAATTGACTTCATTTGAAAAATGTGAAGTTTTTGGACCAATAGTCCGAACACCTGAAGGTGTCAAGCCAGTTGGGTACAAGTAGGTTTTTGTGTGAAAACGCAATGAAAATGGTAAAGTCGTGAGATATAAAGTATGACTTGTGGCACAAGAATTTTCGCAAAGATCTGACATTGATTGTGAGGAGACATATTCTCCTGTGGTAGATGCAATTACCTTCAGGTATCTAATAAATATGACAGTTCATGAAAAGCTAGAAATGCAACTAATAGACGTTGTCACAGCCTATTTATATGGCTCATTAGATCACTATATTTTTATGAAAATCCCTGAAGCACTCAAAGTGCCTGAAGCATATAAAATTCAAAGGAAAATTGTTCAATTAAGCTTCAGAAATCCTTATATGGATTGAAGCAATCAGTGCGAATGTGGTATAATCGTCTTAGCGAATATTTGTTAAATGAAGGGTATAAGAATGACCCTATTTGTCCTTGTATTTTATACGAAGGTTAAAATCTGAATTTGTAATAATATATGTTTATGTTGATGACTTGAACATCATTGGAACTCCTAAAGAGCTTTCAAAAGTTGTTGAGTGTTTGAAGAAAGAATTTGAAATGAAAGATCTTGGTAAGACAAAATTTTGCCTTGGCCTTCAGATTGAACATTTGGAAAATGGAATATTTATCCATCAATCAACATATACTAAAAAGGTTTTGAGGCGATTTTATATGGATAAATCACACCCATTAAGTACCCCGATGATTGTGATATCTCTTGATATAAATAAAGATCCATTTCGACCTCAATAAAAGGATGAAGAGATTCCTGGTGATGAAACACCATATCTCAGTGCTATTAGGGCACTAATATACCTTGCCAACAATACCCGACCAGATATTTGTATCACAGTAAGTTTATTGGTGAGATTTAGCTCATGTCCAACAAGAAGACATTGGAAAGGTGTTAAGCATATATTCAGATATCTTCAAGGAACAATTGATATGTGATTGTTGTATTCTAATGCATCCAAATCAGAATTGATAGGTTATGCATATGCGGGATATTTGTCTGACCCACATAAAGCTAGATCTCAAACAGGCTATTTATTCACATATGGAGGTACAACTATATCATGACATTCAATGAAGCAAACAATAGTTGCTACTTCTTCAAATCATGCAAAGGTAATAGTCATTCATGAAGCCAATTGAGAGTGTGTATGGTTGAGATCAATGACTCAACACATTTTGCAATTATGCGGTCTTTTTGTCCAAACAAAGACTCCAACAATATTGTATGAAGATAATGCTGCTTGCATAGCTCAATTAAAGGAAGGATATATCAAAGGAGACCGAACAAAGCATATTTCACCTAAGTTCTTTTTCACACATGATATTCAACAAAATGGTGAGATAAATGTTCAACAGATTCGTTCGAGTGATAATCTTGCAGATTTATTCACTAAGGCATTGCCAACGTCAACATTTGAGAAGTTAAGATATATGATTGGAATGCGTCGTCTCCGAGATATCAAATAAAGTTTTCATCAGGGGGAGTAAAATACGCGTTGTACTCTTTTCCCCTTAACCAAGGTTTTGTCCCATTGGGTTTTCCTGATAACGTTTTTAATGAGGCGGCACTCAAGGCGTATTACAAGATGTGTGTACTCTTTTTCCTTCACTAGGCTTTTTCCCACTAGGTTTTTCCTAGTAAGGTTTTAACGAGGCACATTATCTATAAACATTCAAGGAGGAGTGTTACAAATCCATTTAATTGTGGATGTTTTTCTTGATCTATTCCTAACGTAATGTATCTATTTATTATATTAATTAAACACTATACTGACGTATTTGTCAAATGTTGTAAAAGGATGGTTTGAATATCCTATAAAAGGGTAGTCTTTCACCCTTGTGAAACACGATTAAAGAGATTAAAATTAGGCTCTCAACTTTATACTTTCCCATCACACTTTGTCTTACTTTCTTGTTTAAGTATTCTTGCATTTTTCTTGTTTTACAACACTTTTCAAATTCTTCATGCAGTTTACTATTTCATTAAAAAAAATTAGATTTCTAGCATCTCATAATATTTAATATATAATAACTAATAATATATGATTTTTAAAAAAAATTATTTAGTATAGGGGTAAAATGATATTTCAACTTTACACTTTGGAGCTTCCCATTTTTAGTAATATATGATATGATGATGATATGATATGATGATATATGATATGCGAGTTGAACAACTAATTAATTATTTTATAGTCATACTCATTTGTGAAGTTGGTCGAATTGATTCACCGTTTATTTTTTTTGAGCCTGTATTTGTCACTTTCAAATGCATGTTAATTACAAACACATGTTTTAACAATATTTATGTTATTTTAAAAAAAATTATACTAATTGACATGGAATATATACATGTATATATCCAGAAACTAATAAGAAAATAAATGCAAAAATTACAAAACTATCATAAAGATTGTTACTCGCTGGCATTAAAAAATCATCTAATTAATATCTACTATTACTATGAGTGGAGCCCAACATGAAATAGATAGATCTATGTATCCATATTCTTTAACAAAAAGTTCAAGTTTACCCCATCATTTTTTTACTTTGGTTAAAAATTTCCCTAAGGTTGAAGCTCTATTAACAATTAATAAGTGGAAAATGAGACTTTATTTAATGATATTGGAACTAATATTACACCAAAAGTTTGTAAAGTTTTCCAAAAATTTTCAAATAATTAATAAGAAACAAAACAAAAATATCTCATTTAAAATTTCTAAATGGCCCATTATGGGGAAGTAGCTTTCTTTAGATAGTTGACAAAACACTATCAAGATATCATTATTTATTTTTTATATAAAGAACTTTAACATCCATCTTCTTAGCTACCTCCTCAGTATAGCCGCCATTAAAATAAGTCCTAAAAATATAAAAGCCGCCACTAAAATATTGAATATAATTTTGTGACAAATTACCTCTTCCAATAATACTTAGCTCCAACTGGGGGCTGCTTTCTTCATTGCTTCCACACATTGGATATTTCTAAAGTCTTGATTTACACCTCAACTAAATGACTGATTGTAACAAACTAATTTAAATACAATGACTCCAGTTACTGATTCACTGGCCTTTCCTTCGGGAGGCGAAGTTAGGTGGGGTTTGTGGGTTCGAATGAATTTAGTAATTTTTCCGTAAATTTTATATTTGCACTAGAAAATTAAATAAATATATATGTATGTATATTAACTTGTGAACTCCTAACAAAATTGATTGATGACTCAGTTATAAGGAATAAGAGCTATGAAAATGTTTTTCACGCTAGAGTTATGTATTCAAACCCTATTATCAACAAAAAGTCTCTTTTTATTTTAAAAAGAAATTTAGAAACCCCAAACTCTTAATCTTGGCTCCGCCTCTGCTAAGTTTCTAGAATTTGCATGCCATCCATATTCACTAAGGTCGTTTCATAGGATTTATAAAAATAATGCTAAATAGAGTGTATTAGTAATGCTTACATTACTAATATTTGTATTAGTTATACATAGTATTATTTGGTTTGTTGAATTAAAATTACCATACATAAAAATATATTCATTTACATGTATATCCTCCATAATTATGATGGAAAAGATGTACAAAACATTTTAAGGGGTTATTGAGTCTATAACCATGCTAATGCATATATTATATCCCCTTGCATTATTAATACCTAAAAATTCATGTTATTAATAATACACACATTAATATACAATAAAATAATGTACTAAACAATATTGTATTAATACTAATACATAAACTTAATAAATACATTATTTTTACTGATACACTCTACCGAAATCTTATTTTCCTCAAATAAATGAAGTAGAAAAGTCGCCACGTTGGAAAAAAATATGTCAGTATCAAATCATGGAATGCAAGACTGTTTTTCATATACACATTTATTGCCCAACTATGAGTACGTGTGTGCTATGTAATGTATTCGATCAAATTAAAAGTTTGATTTTATGTAAATATTTTTTGCAAATGTGGAGAGACTATGAGAGGAAATGTATTGTGGTGGATATAGAAACTAATCCTAACTAGCTATATTTTCTTTTTTTCAAGTCAAAGTTATACATCATCATGCTCATCGATCTTTTTTTTCCACAAAAAATAACAGATCAAGTTGATCAAGTCACCTGGCGGCTCTTAACAAATGCTAATAATATTCCACTTTAATAAATATTATACACAAGTCTATCTCCATATAGTTTATAAATAGGTCCTAGTTCATCTTAGTTTGTACCAACAACATTTCTCATCAAACATCATGGCTACCACACAAATAGCTGTTATCGTGCTTCTAGGATTACTTGTTGCCACCAACATTCACATAACAGGTTTCTACTTAAACATTTTGAATTTCTGACTAAAATAATATTGTTGATAATTATTATTTTTTCCGTATACTCATAGTTGTGTATCATTTCCCACACTAACCTGCATGACTATATTCATTTTAACCAAAGTTATTTGATATTTTTCGGTTAACACTCACAAACTTTTCTAATTTGAGGGGATGAGAGCAAAGGCGGATCCAAAATTTAAAATGCAGTCAAAATCTAATATTTATTCTTATGTAGTGAACTTTTGAAACGTATACAGTTTTGAGTTAAAACAATTAGATTCGGAGGAACCAGTAATTACATATATACTACATCTGCCCTAGCAAGAATTGGTTAAGTTTCTAAAACCCCATATTTTCTACTTGTTATTGAGCAGAGGCCCAATTAGGTGTTTGCTATGGAATGATGGGGAACAACTTGCCATCACACTCGGAAGTTATACAGCTCTACAAGTCAAGAAACATTGGAAGATTGAGGCTTTATGATCCGAATCATGGAGCTTTAAATGCGTTAAGAGGATCAAACATTGAAGTGATACTAGGACTTCCAAATGTAGATGTGAAACACATTGCTTCTGGGATGGAACACGCGACATGGTGGGTACAGAAGAACGTTAAAGATTTCTGGCCTGATGTTAAAATTAAGTACATTGCTGTTGGTAATGAAATCAGCCCTGTTACTGGCACATCGTCTCTTACCTCATTTCAAGTTCCTGCTTTGGTTAACATTTATAAAGCAATCGGTGAAGCTGGTTTGGGAAAT